>NW_020863207.1:0-37145 GCF_003713205.1 Coffea eugenioides | reverse complement strand
CATTAATGTAGTTGGTGACTCGTTTCTAGAAACTCTCATCATTTTGGGAGTTACCCACGATGCTGCAATTAGAAATTGTGAGCCAAGCACTTGCAAGCATCTTGTCATCATCCACACTCCATGGAACGTGTTTACAATCAGGTTCTTTCACCGCCTCATTGGTGAGAGTAATGTTTTCTACCCCACATTGTATTGAATGCGGTGGAAATTGAGAGTTCGACATTGATTACATTGGTGTTGCATTTTCTTGCTAGCCGGCGAAATTAAAATCCTTCTTATCTTTGATGGAATTTTTGAACCTCCACAACCCATCCCAAGGTTATAATAGTCGTGATTTCCCATAGTCGGATTAAAATAAGTAGGTGGCGGATACATGAGAATTGGATATGGAAAATTTGGTGAATTTTAGAAATTTGATGGATGGTTGAAAGTGGATAAATTTAGGGGATATGCATAATTTTGCATATTTGTAGGAACACCAGAAAATGAGAAATTTGGGTAATTTGGAAAATTTTGGTGGTTTTGATTTTGTGAGGAGGATGAATTTTCTATATTTGGAGCATTTAACATATTTTTAAAACTACTAAAATTTTCATCCGTAATCACAAAATATTGAAATTTTAGAAAATTGTTCAAAGAGGTCATGGAAAATGAGTGAGAGAGTAAGAGAAATAATAGAATAGAATAGTGAGATATGAAAAAAAAGGTGTCTTGTGTGTTTATATAGAGAGAACCAAAAAATGACCATTAAAAAAAATTGAACGTTAACTTGCACCATAAAATTTTAGTTGTTGTTCATGTTTAGCCAAAAGGTGTAATGCTCATTACACTGCCATTGTGGCCGTGTAACGGATATCTCCCATGACACGCTATTGAAGTTGCTCTTAGTTGTCTGGCACAGGTTACTAAGTCCTACAATATAATATTCCCATCCATTCTTTGATTACAACTAGTTTTTCAGCCCTGACGCCGTGCGTCAGGTAGTTGAGACTCATTATTTTGCTGTTATGTTTGTGTGTTTTTTTTTCTTTGTTAGATATAGTAGTCATGTGTGTGAGTGTGTGTTTTTTCCTAATTGCACAAAGAAACATGACTTTGAAATCAAGTTATCTTACATTCTTAATATAGCATTAATTAGTAAGTAATGCCTAAAATTAGGCAAAACTAAAAGGCATGATTATTTAACATTCTTAATGTAGCATTAATCAGTAAATAATGCCTAAAATTAGGTAGAACTAAAAGGCATATGGCTATACATGTCTCCTAATCAGGATTTCATGTTGGATCCTATTCTTTTTGTTGAAATTCAGATGATTGTTTGATTGATAGATTAAAAGTGTTTAAGAATGGAGGGTGCAACAATGGTTTCTTTGGACAG
Source organism: Coffea eugenioides (assembly GCF_003713205.1). NCBI lineage: Eukaryota > Viridiplantae > Streptophyta > Magnoliopsida > Gentianales > Rubiaceae > Coffea > Coffea eugenioides. The sequence goes on along the minus strand of NW_020863207.1, from coordinate 35,767 downwards.
GACATCATTTATTGAAAATGAGTCTGGACTCTCAATATTGAACAACTTTAACTTGCAAGGATGAATATACATATTTTCTTATTTTTCTTTCTTTCTTCCCTTTTTTAGGCTGTCTATGTCATTTTTTTTTTTGGAGATTTTGATGATTTTGGATTTGATAATTTGTATGGGAGGCAACACTTTATGTGGTGAGTACGAGGAGCATGGAATAACCTCTTTGAATCTTCACTAAGCTTAGATATATACAATATCTAATATTTCTTGAGCTTAAAATTTTTCTTTTCTACTTTCAAGGTTTTTGGATTTATAATTCTTACTTATTTGATGATTCTTTCTCTTCCTTGGTTGATGATTTTTTTTGGTAATCTATATCATAAGCTGCAAAATTATAGGTTATTTTGTGTTCTTAAATCATGTGCTAAAATAGGTGAGTTTCTCTTTTCTTTTTCTTTTTTTTTAATAAAAGTGGTATTCAAAATCAAGAGATAATTGGAAACTTTAAATAGTGAATTCCAAATCAACTTGCGTTTAAGGATAGGTTAGAATAAAATGCTAAGAAATAACTAGTGGAACTATTCTATCAAATGGGGGTAATAAACTCGTGTTTAAGGTTAGAAAATATGTATTTATTGAATCATTTTTTCATGCTCGAAAGAAAAAAGTTGGGCCGATTGTAAAAATTTAAAAACTATAATCCATTTCTTAAATTACACTTTTTTTATGAAGAAAGTTTATCCTTTTGCAAAAAAAAAAAAAAAATTCACATGGGGACCCTTATATATATATTTTTTCAAAACAGAAAGACCCTCTAACCATTTTAACTGAAGAAACAACCGGGCAGCAATTTGCAGCAAAGTGTAAGGTTACATCGCCCACTCACCACTGATCTTAATTTGTGAGGCGGTCTTAATTTCCATGCAATAAACTTCGCAAGCGGAGTTAATTTAATTTTTTTTGTTAGTAAGAGGAGCTAATTTTAATTTGATGGTGCTAATTTGAATGTAATATATTTCGTACAATCGGAAAGTTAACTAGAAGCCAGCCTGATATCTATGAATGCTCGCAAATGGGAACGCACACCTGAAGAAGGAAAGTAAACGCACGCCAACCACTCCAAAATGTTTCTTGCCCCACCAACAATACTAAATGCCCTCAAAGTTGGCGAAAATTACTGGATAACCGGTCCACTCACCACTGCCACCAAATACCCAAATTGTCTGTGCGAATTTTCAGCAGGAATTGCTGACTGTCACAATCGTCCGCGTGAAATTTCAGGAAAGCCACTCCCACCCATCAACAAAAGACCAAAATGCCCCTCAAAGTCACAACAATAACGGCATAACCGGCTCATTCTGTACTGTTCATAAGCGATCCCCGCTTTATATGTATAAGATTTCCAACCCCATTTTTGCATTCCTGAGCACTTCTCCTAGCCGGCATTTCCACAACCCCCTCCTGCAAACTTTTTAGCAAAGTCAAGAGAGGACACAATTACAGTAGGGAGACATTGGGACTTTGATTTCACCCATCAAGTATGGATTTGACAAAAGATCCACTCCCAATTTGCAGTGAAAACAAAGTCAACTTTGATCATGTGCAGGCTTCCCAAATCCCCTCTTCCCAACTCAAGCTCCAGTTCCTAGACGTATTATTCAACCCCAAGTACACCATAGGTGCAGATCAATTCTTGAAGAGTTCGAATAATTCAGTGTATCTTTCAGCTTCCATTACAGATAGCTCCACCATCACATTGCACTACGAAGACTACGAGGGCCATCACGCAGTCTTTAGTGAAGAAGGTATAAAAACTCTTAGGTGTATTGCAGCAACGTTGAGCTCCAGAAGTGAATTGGCTGACTGTGTTCAGATGTATACCGAGCATCGAAAGGATGTAGTCAACCTGGTATATGTGAGGCTCCGTGAGAAATTGAAGGTAGAGACAGTCTGTGTTTTTATGTTCTCGGATGAGTTGAGTGAGAAAACCCAACGGTGGATACAAGTAGCCAAGATTTGCGTAGGCACCATTTTTGGAATAGAGAAGTGTTTCTATGAGCAAATTTTTGGAGATCTGGGATCATTCGAGGATTCTGCTACTAACGGTTTTGTGTACATAATAAAAGGGACTGCAGCTGAGTTGCTTGTGTTTCCAGACTCTCTATTAGCCAGGGGCCGATTGCCCCAGAGATCAGACATTTTGTTGCCCTTATATCATGAACTAGCCAATCTAATTCCACATCTTATGGCATATTTTGACCAAGATGTATGCCCAGCGAAAGCCATCTGCAATTTTGCCACTAAGATTATGCTCCGACTGAAACAGCAAATGACAAATATCCTTTCTACTACAGAGAAACAGGTTCTTTGTGAGCTTTCAACGAGGCCATTTCCTGGAGGAGGAATTCACCCCTTGACTAAGTACATAATTCATCATATTGAGCAGATTTACGTTCACATGGAATCCTTAACTGAGTTGGTGGCCAGACCCCAAGGTTCCAATGACGACCGAGATCCTCCAGAAGTACCGGGTTCACAAGAAAAGGACAAAGGGCTAATTCCCCTAAAGAGCCATCTTGCTCGAGTTATCCAGGCTTTACTGTATAACTTGAAATTCAAGTCCAACTTCTATGGACAAGAATCTCTGCGTTGTTTGTTCGTGATGAACAATGTTAGCTCTGTTTCTGAGATGATTAAAAGTTCCAAGGAGTTGGAAGAACTTATTGGCACTCACCTGCAGATGAAATTAAGAGAAAAAGTGGAGCTGGCAAAGACTGATTATTTCCACAGAAGTTGGGGCGAAATCTGCACTTTTTTAAAGGGTGAAGGATTAAAATCACATTTGAACTGTGATTTCTTTCCTGGAAGGTCTACAAGAGCTGTGAAAAAGAAGTTCAAGACCTTCAATCGTATGTTTGAAGATATTCTTCAGACTCAAGAAAGATGGATGGTACCAGATCAGCAGCTGCGGATGAAACTTCTTGAATGCATATTGGCTAAGCTGATTCCGGCCTATAATCACTTTCTTGAGCGGCTAAGCCGAGTACACAAAGTGAAGCGTGTGAGTGAGTACATAAAATATTCTGTCAAGGACTTGGAGACCAAGGTGCTGGAAATGTTTCAGAATAAGTATTGAAGATTTGGTTATTAATACTTCAACTCTATTAGATGTCAGTTTGAACAGGTTATATGTATTAGCTATCGCAATGTACTTCTCACCAAATAAAAATCCTTCAATCGTATGTGTACTATTTATGAATGAGAATCCACTATATGTTTTTACTAGACTGTGAAGTGAGGATGAATTTCTGTTCTCCGGGAGGAGTGAGGGGGTGGAAGAGGAAAAGGGAAGAGGAGGAGGGAGGAAGTAGGGGAAGGGAGAGGGAGGAGAGAGAAAAAAGGAGGAGGTGGTGACAGTGAAGCAGTGAGGAGCGAACATCAAACAAGGGTTGCGGTGGTGGTAGGTGAGAGAAGAAAGAATTTGTATCTGTATTTATTCATTTATTTATTATTATGTGTATTTGAGATTGCGTGTATTTTTAGAATGTATTATTGTAGATTCCAAATACAAAATCTATGCCCTGTTTGGCACTTGAGTTTTTTGTCAACTTTGTCTGCTACAAGTTTTTTTAAAAATTTTAACTCTAGTAATCTCAAAAAACTTTTCAAAGTTTTTAAACTATACATTTAAAAATATTCAAAAAAATTTTTAAAAACTTCTACTGTAAGTTACAGTAAATTTTAAATAAACACTCAGAAAACTCACTTGCCAAAATTTTTTGAAAAAACTTCTTGATCCAAGTTTGAGTCCTAGTTTTTTTTTTTTTCTGGTTCTTCAACACCTCCACTTGCTCTTAAGCCTATATGATCAAAGTATCTAAATCAACACGTGAATCCTAGAAGTTATGAGCATCAAAATATTTGCTGAAAGTTCTGTGATTTATATTATTTCTCCTTATTTTCCTCTTTTTCTTCCTAGAACTTTTTTGCTGTCTTTCACCTTCTCTTTATTGCACTTCACAGTGAACAATTGCATATCGATCGAGTGGGTTCAAGCTTTTATGAGATTAATATTGACCGTAGCACCCTCAATTCATACTTTTTCAAACAAATAGTTGCGTGTTGATAGGGGCATGCGTTCGTAGGACCCTCGAGTTTCATTTTATTCGATCAAGGACTTCTACAATCGTCAGTCGGAATTGCATTGTTAAGTGTATACCAAAATGACAAATATGGATATTAAAACATAGATTAATTTTTTATGCACTAATAATGTACACATTTCTTCAATTTGAATTTGCAACTCAAATTTTACATAAGTGTCGTATATGCAACTGTAATAGTATGTCAGTGTCTATAAAATTTACTCTAATAACACTTGGATACAAATTTTAGTAAGTAAATAAATTTGTCACGCTTTTGCATGTTGTTGCGTTAGCATTACTTATTATTTTAGTGTTTACATTTATCATGATAGTAGCGACATTGTACAATACAATCATCATTGATAATTGCAAAGGCTCTTAACCCCTTATTTCAAATGGACCGACATGGATCTATTCCGTTGTGAAATGTGAAGTGTGAATTTGAGATTTGTTTATAAAAAGAAAAAAAAAACTTGAGACTTGAAAGTTGGAATACCAGACGCGGTGAGGTTTGACTACTGCGGGGCACTACATTGAGTTTAATGTTAAGAAGAAAAGTTCTGAAATTGCCAAAAAAAAAAAAAAGACCCACACACACACACATCGATTTGTATTAGAGATAATGTATATCTTTGTAACTGAGTCAGTTATCAGTTTGAATTGGTAAATATATATCTAGCTAATATTTGTTAGTTAGGCTTTATCCTTAGCTGTATTTGTATTCAAATTTAGGAAGATCAGTAGCTATATTCAATATTTGTGTTTTATATATATATATCCTTGACGGAGGCTTAATGAGAATAACTTCTTCCTCTCAAACCTTTTCATGGTATCAGAGCTTCAAACCTCTGTCAACTAAAAAAAAATGGAAGGAGATGGAAAGAAAATAGTGTCACCATACACCTTGTATGCCAATGATAATCCTAGAAATATAATCACCCAGGTACAATTAAAAGAGGATGATTATGATGAGTGGGCTAGAGCAATCCGAACTGCTCTCAGAGCCAAGAAGAAATTCGGATTCATTGATGGAACCATAGCACAGCCAGATGAAGATTCCGATGAATTAAAAGACTGGTGGACAGTGAATTCCATGCTCATATCATGGATGATGAACACGATTGAGCCAATGGTGTGATCTACTTTGACACACAGGGAGATTGCAAAGGATTTATGGGAAGACATTAAAGAATGTTTCTCAGTGACTGATGGTGCATGAGTGCAGCAACTGAAGATAGAATTAGCAAATTGCAAACAGCAAGGACTCTCACTTATGAGTTACTATGCTAAATTGAAACGATTGTGGGAAGAACTGGCGAATTATGATGCGATCTCTACGTGCAAGTGTGGGGGTTGTACGTGTAATGTAGCAACCGAAATAACAAAGAAACGAGAAGAAGAAAAACTTCATCAATTTCTGATGGGGTTAGACGATGCATATAGAATAGTGATATCAAACATTTTGAGCACAACTCCATTGCCTAGTGTGAGCAAGGCGTATTCCTTGATGTGCCAAGAAGAAAGGGTTCGAAATATTTCCAAGCGAAAAGAGATCAACAACGAAGCTGCTAGCTTTATGGTTCAAGCCAAAACAAGAATCAAGGATAGAAGTGCCGTTTGTAAACACTGCAATCGCGAAGGGCATGATGTTGAGGGATGTTTTCAGCTGATTGGATATCCCGATTGGTGGGGTGATTGCTCTAAAATGTCTGGTTCGGATCGAGGAAGATAGACTGGACGAAGAGGCCGTGGCAAGATGTCAGGAAGAGGATGGAATGGAGCACGAGTTAATGCAGCTCAAGTAATTGAAGAATCTACTCCTAAAGGACTGACAAATGAACAATGGGCAGCAGTTATGAGTCCGTTGAACACTTGCAACTCAGAATCAGGGAGTAATGAGAAGATGACTGGTAAGGAAAACTTTATCTGGATAATTGATTCCGGCGCTACACAGCATATGACAGGAAATTCGAGCTGTTTATCTAGCTTGAACCAGATATTAGGCTGTCCAATTGGCTTGCCTAATGGAGAACAGGTGCTGGCATTGCAAAAAGGATCGGCCTGCATGGGACAAAATATTCGATTAGACAATGTTCTTCATGCTCCAGGATTACATTGCAGTTTAATCTCAGTATCACAATTGGTTGATGAATCAAAATGTAATGTGTTGTTTACTGATAAGCTTTGTTTGATACAGGACTGCACTTCGAGGATGGTGATTGCAGCGGGTGAACGATGCAAGGGGCTTTATTACTTCAAGAGGGAGACAACAGTCCAAGCACTTCAAACTCGGATATTGGATTCATGTGATCTTTGGCATCGGAGAATGGGGCACCCGTCTTCAAAAGTCGTAGGTTTAATTTCTGGAATTAAGATTCAATTAGGTTCAAATAAAACTTGTGATGCTTGTTTTAAAGCTAAGCAAACGAGAGAAGTATTTTGTTCTAGTGATAGTAGAGCTAGTGAAACATTTGAATTGATTCATTGTGACTTGTGGGGACCATATCGAGTCTCTAGTTCTTGTAATGCATCTTATTTTCTTACGATTGTTGATGATTTTTCGAGATGTGTGTGGATATATTTGATGATAGATAAAACTGAAGTTGGAAATATTTTGCCAAATTTTGTTGCTATGGTTCATCGACAATTTGATAAGAATGTTAAGATAGTTAGAAGGGATAATGGCAGTGAGTTCATCAGTTTGAAGGGATATTTTTCTAACAAAGGGATAATACATCAAACTTCATGTGTGGGAACGCCCCAACAGAATGGACGAGTGGAAAGAAAACATCGACATATACTAAATGTGGCGAGAGCTTCGCGATTTCAGGCCAACTTACCAATCAGTTTTTGGGGAGAATGTGTGTTAACTGCTGGATATCTGATTAATCGTACTCCTTCTCAATTACTAGAAGGAAAAACACCTTATGAAATGATATATGGTCACTTGCTTGATTATCGTTCAATTCGTACATTTGGTTGCTTGTGTTATGCAAAGAACTTGAATCGTGAGAAGGATAAATTTGCTACTCGAAGCCATAAATGTATCTTTGTGGGTTATCCATTTGGACAGAAAGGTTGGCGGTTGTATGATTTAGAAACAAGAAAGTATTTTGTGTCTCAGGATGTTGTATTTTGTGAAGATGAGTTTCCATTTGCAGCTGATCATGTTCAAACCTGCAAGCATCATTCAATACCATCTCAAATAGATGATTACTTTGAAGAAGAGGTAACTGGTCAGACAAGAGAAAAGGAAAAGGAGCAGCTTGATCATGTTCGTGAAACTTATGAGCATTTAGATTGTGTGCAGAATGAAATGCCGACGTAAGGGAGGGAAGTACAGCAATTGAACCTCGAATGGAGACCGTAGAGACAGTACAAGGTGTGACAGAACTTGGACGTGGACTTCGCTCCAAGCAAGTTTCTACAAGGCTAAAGGATTGTGTGACTTATGCAGTTCAAAGTGAAAGCCCCTCTGCAAGTTCAGCCAAACCATCATCATTCTCAGGTATGTCCTATGACTTAGCTAAATATGTTGATTACACAAAGTTCTCACCATGTCATCAGGCTTTCTTGGCAGCCATCACAACCAATGTTCAGCCAAGATTTTATCATCAAGCAGTTAAAGATGTCCGATGGAGAGAAGCTATGCACAAAGAGATTGATGCACTTAAAAAAAATGGCACATGGACTCTCGTTGACTTACCACCAGGGAAGAAAGCAATAGGAAGCAAACGGGTGTACAAAATTAAGTATAATTCTGATGGGACCATTGACCGATACAAGGCACATATGGTAATTCTTAGCAACAACCAAGTTGAAGGGATCGACTACAACGAAACCTTTGCACCAGTAGCAAAAATGGTTACAGTCCGCACATTTCTCTCTGTGGCAGCAGCTAAAGGATGGGGACTTCATCAAATGGATGTCCATAATGCTTTTCTCCATGGAGACTTAGCCGAAGAGGTTTACATGAAGATACCTCCTGGATTTCACACTAACCAGCCCGGAAAGGTGTGTCGCTTGAGGAAGTCACTTTATGGTTTACGACAAGCACCACGTTGTTGGTTTGCAAAATTGGCTTAAGCTCTAAAACGGTATGGTTTTCTTCAGTCACAGTCTGATTATTCCTTGTTTATTTTGATGCGAGATGGAATACAATTGGCTGTCTTAGTGTATGTGGATGACCTTATTATAGCTGGAAACAAAACGCATTTGATCAATGAATTCAAATCATACTTGAGCCAATGTTTCCACATGAAAAATTTAGGTGTTTTGAAGTATTTTTTGGGTGTTGAAGTAGCTAGAAATGCTGAAGGGATTTTCTTGTGTCAGCGAAAATATGCTTTAGATATCATTAATGAAGCAGGATTGTCGGGTGCTAAACCTTCGAAGTTTCCTGTGGAGCAAAATCATCATCTCGCTTTAGCCAAAGGTGATTTGCTGCAAGACCCTGAACAATACCGAAGGCTGGTGGGAAGATTGATTTACTTGAGCTTAACTTGGCCTGAGTTGTCCTATGGTGTGCATATTTTAGCACAATTTATGCAACAGTCACGGAAAGAGCATTGGGAGGCAGCCTTGCGCATAATCCGATACTTGAAAGATAGTCCGAGACAAGGCATTTTACTCAAAGCGGCTTGCAATCTTGAACTGAAAGCTTATTGCGATTCGGATTGGGGCGGTTGTCCATTAACTCGGAGATCACTTACAGGTTATTTCATTTTCCTTGGGAACTCTCCGATTTCATGGAAGACCAAGAAACAACATACGGTTTCTCGCTCATCGGCTGAAGTAGAATATCGCTCTTTGGCTGCAACGGTTTGTGAATTGAAATGGCTACAAGGTCTGTTATTGTCTTTGGGAGTGCGTCATGATCAATCTGCTGGAGTATTTTGTGATAGCCAAGCCGCAATGCATATAGCTGCAAATCCTGTCTTTCATGAACACACCAAACACATCGAAGTTGATTGCCATTTTGTTTATGATGAAATACAGAAAGGAGTGATCAAAACGGTTTATGTTCGAAGTCATGACCAGTTAGCAGACATTCTAACCAAAGCTTTGGGTCGAGATTAGTTTGAGTTTCTTCTTCGCAAATTGGGAGTTCGTGATCCTCACGCTCCAACTTGAGGAAGGGTATTAGAGATAATGTATATCTTTGTAACTGAGTTAGGGCCTGTTTGGAACCTGAGTTTTTTAGGAGTTTGTCTAAAACTTTACTGTAGTGCACTGTAGAAGTTTTTGAAAAAATTTTGTAGAAGTTTTTGTAAGGTGAAAAACTTTTTTGTAAAAGTTTTTTTAAGGTGAAAAACTTTTTTTCCTTTTCTTTTTTTTCTTTCTTTTCTCTTTCTCTTTCTTTCCTTTTTCTTTTCTTTTCTCTCTTCATCTTCTTCTTCCTTCTCCCTCCCCCTTCCCTCCCCCGTACCTCTGTCTTCCCAGTTCCCAGCAGCCATGGCCTGAAGGCCCTACCATTTTTTTTCTCTCTCTTTTTCTTTCTTTCTTTCCTTTTTCTTTTCTTTCCTCTCTTCTTCTTCTTCTTTCCTTCCTTCCCCTCCCTCTTCCCTCGCGGTACCAGACGAACCAGCAGCCAGCCTAACCAATTTTTTTTTCTTTTTCTCTTCCCCTCTTCTCCCTCTCTGCTCCCCTCTCCCCTCTACTCCCCTTCACCATCCCCTCTCCCTCCCGAAGCAGAGAACCAGCAGCCATGGCAGAATACAATTTTTTTTTTCTCTCCCCCTCTCCTCCATCTCCCTCTCCCATTCTCCTCCCCTCTCCTTCCCCTTCCCCTTTTGCCCAATCCGGTCGTTCGACTAGATCGCAGATGCGATCTGGTACTGTGCGACCAGAGAGGAAGCGGGAGGGTGGCTAGGGAGGGGAGGGGAGGGGAGGGAAGGGGGAGAGGGAGAAGGAAAAAAAAGAGGTAGGCCGGTGCCGGAATAGGTGGCCGGCGCCGGAAATAGCAGCGGAGATGGTGGTGGCCGGCGGAGGAGGGGTGGCCGGCGATGAAGGTGTGGTGGATAGGGGTGGGGGAGAAAGAAGAAAAAAAGAGGAAGTTTTTTGTGTATTAGATATTTTGAAGTGTGTAGATTAAAAAATTTGATAAATTTTTTTGGGTTCCTGTAGATAAAGTTGTTAAAAAACTAGTAGCTAAAATACTTGGCCAAAAAACTTGGTTCCAAACAGGCCCTTAGTTATCAGTTTGAATTGGTAAATATATATATCTAGCTAATATTTGTTAGTTAGGCTTTATCCTTAGCTGTATTTGTATTCAAATTTAGGAAGATCAATAACTATATTCGATATTTGTGTTGTATATATATATCCTTGACGGAGGCTTAATGAGAATAACTTCTTCCTCTCAAACCTTTTCAATCTGCACTACATTGTGTTTCATGTTAAAAAAAAACGGAAAATGAACTGGATGGTTGCCACTTGAACTGTCTCGGAATGGTTTTGTGCATTTGAACAGAATGTAAGAAATTTTTTTGATTGCATTTTTCAAAAAGGTATTGGGGAAAAATTAATATAATATTTTTAGAATGTAATGTCTGTGATGTAAAAAGTTGATTGAGAAATATGTAAATGGAATATTGCTACAAAACAAGAAATTTTTTTCCAACAAATAGCAATCCAAATAGGGCCTAAGTCTTCTATTTAATTAGGTAAATCAATTTGAACGTAATGTAACAAAGAATAGTTTTTGTGAACTCCAAACATGATGTTAGAAAATGATGTACACCATATGATATGAATTTTACATTTTTCTTTATTGGAATCATGGCTTTTAACCTTGAGGAATGGTACTACAACAAATTTGGCCTCAGGCCACCAGAAACATTATAGCTAAAGAGTTAAAAATCATCGTCTTTAATAATGAACAACAAAAATTCTTGCGCTTCTGGTTCTTTTCAATTTAAGCCTACATTTAAAAGTTTTGAGGGCTGCTGGCGCTAAAGTTGAATGGTATAAACTGGTTTGGAACAAGGACAGGATACCGCGTTTCTCCTCTATACTTTAGTTGGCAAAAAAACGGCTTACAACTAGAGATAGACTAAGAGGATGGGGCTGCGTTAATGGAACTACTGATTGTATTCTGTGCAATGCTGTCGAGGAAACAATAGATCATTTGTTTTTCGAATGTCCGTTGGCTGCTATTGTATGGCAGAAAGTTCAAGCATTATGTCAAGAGTCTAGGAGTGCTAACCCATGGTCTATTGGGCTCAGATGGATATGTCAGCACTGGAATTCCAAGTGGTTCATTGACAGGTTCAAAAAGTTGGTCTTGGCTAGCACAGTCTATCAGATCTGGAAAGCTAGAAACGAGGCTATTTTCAAGAATGTTCCTACTGCTATACTAATAGAATCCTTCCAACTATTGTTGATACTGTTAGGCTTGTTGGAGCCTCATGGAGGAAAGTTCCACTTGTAAAAGTGAATTGGGATTTGGCTGTTGAATAGGGTATAGCAAATAGATGTTTTGAGAGTAGACGAATAACTTTTATAAAATATATAGATACCATACAAAGTACCTGATGTAACCTGAGTAATCTTGCTCCTTGTACAGGCTTACTGTTCTATCAATGGAAAGTTTATCGTTTGCCCAAAAAAAAAAAAAAGAAAATTTATCGTTGCCAAAACTGTTGCAAAAGGTATTAGGTGACAATATCTCAGAATCGTAGTTAAGAGTCCTACAATTTCCATTCATTGTCCAAAAGATTTACCTTTTGCGATGAAATTGTATGTCGGTAAAAAATACTTATTTTTCGTAGAAAATAATACATTTTTGTAGCAAAAAATCTTAGATTTTGCCTTCAAGTCCATTGATTTTCCAACAAAAGTCCTATTTTTAACTACGGAACTTTTTATCACCAATTGTTTCGTTATTGCTATGATTATTTTTGTAGCCAACCATGGCAACTTTTTGCTACGCAAATAATTGTAGTCAATTGCACAAAATTCGCTATGTTTTTTTCTATGCAAATAATCGTAGTCTTTTTTTTTTTGTCGAAACGATAGATGTCCTATAACATAATCTAGCCTAGTCTAAGGGGAAGGGGAAGGGGTTCGATGTGAGTACAGACTCCATCGATGAAGGTCAATTAAGACCGCCACAAATTGTGGCAAATTTGTGGGAGGCAGGGATTGAACCCCTGACCTCCAGCATCACCTTTAATGGTGATGACCATTGGACCAAATGGCCAGTGGCAAATAATCGTAGTCAATTGTACAAAATTCGCTACATTTTTTTCTTTTTCACAACGTTTATTGGGAGGTGTGGCTCGAGAGTTTTTATCAATTACTTCTGTGGCGCTTGGATAGTTCTTTGATGGAGACTTGGAGGCATGTTCAGAATTCAACCAAAATTAGTTAGATTTAGGTGACTTTGACGTCATTGATGTTTTTCACCGTCACCGACTCTGCCTCAACTTGCCGGAGTCATACCACACGATATGGCTTGGATGTTTGTGGGGAAAGCAAGAAGAAAAAACAATGTCAGATCCTACCTGATGCTGTGTTAGTTGTCTGCCACAGGACAGCAGGTCCTGCCATATTAAATTCCCTTCCATCCTTTGCTTACAATTTCCAACCCCATTTTTGCATTTCCTGAGCACTTCTCCCAGCCGGCATTCCCACAACAACGTCCCTCCAGCAAACTTTTTAGCATTGGGACTTTGATTTCACCCACCAAGTATGGATTTGACAAAAGATCCACTCCCAATTTACAGTGAAAACAAAGTCAACTTTGATCATGTGCATGTTAAACTAACTATGTACATGTGAATGTACTATGCAACGGAAATTTAAATAAACTTACTTCAAATCATTGTTGTCAAATACAAGTTGATTTCTTCTTATGTCTTTAACTCCTTCTTGTCTATTCTAACAAAAACACAATATGTAGAAAAAGGAAAAGTAGAAAGAGAATTTAAAGTAAGGATCTTCTAGCCTATTCCTAACCCAAAAGTGTACAATTGATGGAATACTACAGACTATTTATAGGCTAGGCTAGGGACCCTTACTGGCAAATATAAAAATCCTTAGGGTTTCCTTCCATCAAGGAAATCTTGCCAAAATTCATAACTGAAATAATATTTTCTGACTAATTGATTGATTTGATTGATTAACTAAAAAAAAGACATCAATTAACAGTAGATATCAATCAATCATTGACAAATGGAAGATACTAATTAATTATTGACAAAATGTCAATCCATTAATCAGGATGTCAATCACCAATCATTATATAATGGGAGATACTAATTAATTATTGACAATATCAATCAATTAATTATGATATCAATCATTTTAGAATCAATCATGTGGATCATAATTGCCCCTAAAGAGGCAAGTCTTACATTCTCCCACTTGACCCCCATGAAATAGTCAGACAATTTATGAGTGACTAACTACTTAAAAAATGGCCATAAACCTTATTTGTCAATCATCAAATTCAGCAGTTATGTAACAGTTGCTTCATTAGAAAATAATAATACACGAATCATGGCGGTTATGCTCTTATGGCAAACACTTCCTTCCATGTATTACAATGTATTATACTTCCTAACCAAGTGTTTTAAAAGAACTTTATGAATAACTTCATATAAATTATTCAGGATCTAACTTTATGGATCACATGATCCTTACTTTATACATGAACAACAATGTGCACAAAATCATGTAAATATAAATATCTCGAGTGTCTAGATAATAACAATAGTTTGAGAATAATAGCAAAATACTAAATGAGCTACTGAGTTCCATGTGAGTTATTTGATCATTAACAACTCAGTCGGCAACCTTTAGTTGTTTGATCAACTCCTTACTATAAATTCAATAGCTGCCTTTTGTTTTTCAAATAACTATTGAATACCTTATGTCGACTTGCCTATTTTGACTCCCACTTTTTCATGTATACATAATGAAAGGGTATAGTCAAATCAAATATCTATAATGGCCACAACACAATATCGACAAACTTTATGCCAAACAATAGCTGCATGTGGTATAACTTCATAACATCTTTGCTGAATTTATATATTCATTCCAATGCATGATGTGAACATTATGCAATTATTCATTATTATTACTTAAAAGTAATAAAAAAACTCTTGCATGAAGGTCTTAAGATAGATTAACTATCTTTTACCTTCTATATTGTGAATATCAATTATCGAAGGGTTTCACAAAAATTCTCATAGTATTACTCCCACTAACCTTAATTTATATTAATTTACTAGAAAAAATTCTTCTAAAATCAAATGAAAAATAAATTAATATACTATTGGGAAAAAATAATTTAAATTGCATTCTCTACAAATGTATTATGGTGACACATGTGTACACCTAATTATCAAGAGTCACGTTAAGGACATTTATTTTCATAGTTAATGTAACTCTAATAGTGAGTTACTAATGTCATAATTACCCTAAATAAAATCTCTCAAATTTGATAGAGATTTTGTGGTAATTTGTGACATTATTCCTGAATATGGAGATTTCTCCATTTGTACCTTATGAAAACATTACCCAATTCATCCTTAAACTCTTGTAGGTACACAACATAGTAACCAAAGAACTTCAATTCTCTATAGAGAATATTTTGCTTCCTATTGTTTCAAGGATAACTCAACCAGTAGGTTCAAAGTGGATTTATCTTTATGTGTTTATGTGACAAGAAGTTTTTTAATTGATTGCTTATCTAAAATAATTAAATAAATATTTTCAGAAAAGCTATCAATATTCCATATGCAAAGGAGTCAAATATGAATCCTTACTATTTCAAAACTCCATTCTAGAGTCAAAACACTCCCACTTACTTCATGTTCTTAAGAAATTTAAATCTCCACTTCTAATAATTCTTAAAGTGTAAAGGAATCTAAATTTCTTGAAGTAAGATAGCCTTGTTTCCTTTGTACAGCTTCTTTATGTATAGGTTGATTACCCTCACAAAACTGAACATAATATTTTAAACTTGATTTCCATCCATACCATAATCAAAGTGGTGTTTAAACAACATTGGAGGAAATTGTTTAAGTATATACTTCAATTTCAAGGCATTACTCACAAGATATAAAGATTCTCAAAATACTATATCCACAACTATCTCATTATTTCCTTAAGATACATCTTTTGGATGTAACTAATCAAGCATTGCTTTTACTTATTAGCAATGCTTCATAATTAAGGAATTTATAAAATGAGCACATATAGGATAATCCCCTAATTTTGTGTGCTTTCATTTTATTTTCTATCCCTCAAATTTCAAATTTCCTTTCTCGTTTGAATACTTACAAAGGTATCAAATATTGATCCTTTATCAAATAAGAAAGGAACTTTATATTTGATGAATGGTTACCTCTCGTTTGAACACTTATAAAGGTATCAAATATTGATCCTTTATCAAATAAGAAGGGAACTCTATATTTGATGAATGGTTACCTAATAATGAGATAAATATCTCTCACCAATCAAAAAGGTTAGAAAATAATTCACAAAATTTTAGTGTTATAATGAAACTCTTATGGCATCTATAATGGTTGAATAGTCTGCTTTGCTTATGCAGTCTACCTGAAATATTATAGTCAATAAATCTAAAATCTTTAAAGATTTATAATTTATCAACTCTTTATTTCCTTATAGAGATATATCTCAACCTCTTATGCCAAAATTTAAGAAGTTTCTCCAGTGATAAATATACTTGCTGTTAATATAATTAAAAGAAAAGAGTCCCAATGGCCCTCCAACTCTTTCCCAGATAAAGTTTTAGTCCTCCAAAAATTAACGATAAAATTTTGACCCTCGATCTAATAAAATAGCATATTTGTGGTCCTTCTGTCAAATCCAGCAATTAAAATTAACGGAAAGCATCATCTCGTGAGATACGCGATCAAATATCAAGGGCATTATAGTCTCTTTTCCAAGAGTAAAAACTCTCTTTCACCACTGATTTTCGCTCCAACAATTTCCACTCCTTTTTACTCCAACATTTTCCCCTCAATTTCCATCTGATCAAAATCAAATTCTCAGACGGCTACCAAATCCTTAGTACTGAAGTGAAATCTCCCTGAACAAGATTATGCCGTGGAACCCAGAATACCAAAATCAATTATGTGTAGCGTTGAGCCTTTCTCAGCAGCATGCCAAATCGTCTTATTGGAGAAGAAATTAGAGATCTGAGTGGATTAAGACAGGTTGTAAGAAATAAAACCTGAGTGGATGGTTCACAAGCAGTGGTGGTCCACATGTTCCTTGCCACCGTCCGATCACGCTGCATCATAAGCCAGGACATGAATGGAGCATTCTGTTGTTCTTGTAGCCGCTCTTGCTGTTGAGGCTGAAATTGCTTATTCACAATGCCCACAACCCCATCACCACCATTTCCCAATCCGCGGACCTCCTCGTTTCCCTGCCAAACCCCACAACAACTGCCACCACTGGCATTAGGCGTACCAGGTCCCAATTCCTCGCCGCCGCCGCCGTCCGCCATATCCCTCTCCAGCAACCCCATCAACTTCTTCATAATCACCAACCTCATCTTTCCTTAGAGTGCTCACAGCCAAACCCAGGTTCACAAAGAAATCATCCCTGTGGTCATGCTGCTTATTATCGTGAGGAGAAGCAAGAGCAACGGCAGCAGTAGCAGTGGCACAGGTGGTTGGGTGGTGGCGGAGTAGATGGGGGCGGAGGTGCTGCTACTGCCTGGTGGGAACAGAAAGAGAGGAGGCCTGCCTAGGAGGCGGTAGGGGTAGACGCAGATGAGAAGGAGGAGGAGGAAGAGGAGGGGAGGAGTGATTTTTCTTGGATTGGATGATTGTCGGGGAGAGGTTGGGCAAGATATATGCCATACCAGGAGTTCCCGAGTAAGTAGCAATTTATTTGGCAGAATTTGTGCTCTTCTTTAGAGACTATAATACCCTTGATATTTGGTCGCGCGTCTCACGAGATGATGTTTCCTGTCAATTTTAACTGCTGGATTTGACAGAAGGGCCACAAATATGCTATTTTATTAGATCGAGAGCCAAACCTTTACCGTTAATTGTTGGAGGGCTAAAACTTTACTTGGAAAAGAGTTAGAGGGTCATTGGGACTCTTTTCCCTATAATTAATGTGGTCAAGTGCAGTATATTGCTCAATTCAAAGGATGGTACTGAAAACTTTAGAATTAATAACTTTACTATTTTCAAAATCTACTACTGGATAATGAGGTTCATAATCATATCCAATAGTAATTAATTTGAAAATAAAAATTCTAAAGTAATAAGAAAACAATGTTAAAAAAAAAACAAATTTTCTTGAAATGAGCAATAATACATCACTTACCTTTATGTGAACATTTTTTAGTTTCTATAAAGAAACTTTTGTTCACTTTTCATATAATCAGAAACTTATTATACTGGCAGCATAAATTGACATCTTTAGCCAATTCACCAAATATATCACAATTTACAACACTCAACAATTGAGATTTTCTTTTGAGTTACTTTCTCTCAACGTAGAATATCAAATATCATTCTCTTACAAACAACGTTGGTCTTTATCGCTGTTTGATTTAATGAGAACAAAATTACCTTTCTTTCCATTTCTTCTTTCATGAAGGTTATGTTTCTCTTATTTCTTAAACTCTTTATCCTTTCTTAATACACATGGTTAAAACAAGTAATTAACCATATATCTTTATGTGTACAATAAAGGTTTGAATGGTTAAGAAATTCTGCATGAAAGAATCAAGAATGAAATGCTATAGAAATAACTCAATCTCAATTTGATGGGACTTTAATTGATGATACAGCAAAATTCTCAACTCTAAGAAATGATCTAAAATACACTTCAATATTTAAGTATCACAAAAGAAAGCCTTCTAATGGTGCTAGTTAAAACTTGCAACAAATTTTTTATGGCTTTCATGCAAGATTTAACTATAAATAATTAGGGTTTGAACCCTATTTTATATAAATATGAGACAAAATGAGCAAACTATTAAATTGCTCCCAATTCTCATACTCAACCTCTATATTAGCAAATATATCCACATTATGAGAATGGTTTGTTCATTCTCATGAAAGTGCTAATTTAAACTTGCACCAAAAATAAAAGAGAATGAATTTAAAAATCAATCTAATAAGAACCATAAAATCATTGGAATGAAACACTAAATTAACAATCAAGAACTATATCATAAAAAAGCTATGAAATTTGTACCTTGATTTTGAATCAATCTTATGTCAATTCAAATAGTAAATTCAAACCTTTCTGTAGACAAAGGTTGCAAACATGCATAGAATTTACTTTACTTAATCGTAAGACTAGTAATCTAGAACAATGAATAAAAGAAATAATTCGTACCTATGGGTATAGAAATATCTCTTAATTGACTGTCTAATTTACCATCTTATGTCAATTAATCTCATTAAAATAAATACCTCCTTGTCAATATGTGAAAAGGAAATGCAAAATTTCTCCAAACACCAATATACTTAAGATACTGTGGCTACTCCTAAGTATACGGCGTTATAAGAAAAATTGTCAACTAGTCAATATGTTGACTAAAAATTCATAACTTCAATCACCAAACTGTATGTGATGAAAAACTTTTCTCATCAAATATTTGGAATGTTGTGGCTATTCCCAAATATATAATGTAAAAGTGAAATTCTTGGCATGATATCTTGTTTTTTGTCAACAGTCAAAAAACTTTATATTGACTGAATTTCATTGAATTTTCTTTTCCTTTTATAATCACCTAATCTTATGTGATTAAAGTTATTTACACTGTATATTTGAGATGCTGCAGCTACTCCCAAATATACAAAGTAAGAAAACTTCTAATGAAAATTCATAAAAAATAAGTAGTCAATTTGTTGATTAGAAATCCTTGATTTTAATCACTAAACTATATGTGATCAAAATTGTAGTACACCAATGTTTGAAATGCTATGGCTACTCTCAAACATAAAGTGTGTTAGACTTTATAAGGATATCAAAATAGTCAAAAATCTGTATTTTGACAAAAGAATTTCATAATTTCCTTTTTTTTATATTCATTTTTTAACCACCAGCCTTTATGTGATTAAAATACTTCATACATCAAATAATTGAGATGCAAGACACACTTTATAAAGAAAATTCTCTGAAATTTAAATATAATCAACCATACTAATGTTGACATTATAATATGAGATAAATGAACATAAGCGTAGTGCACAAAATATTACATAATTTCAAATAACAACAGGAACGTGGAGGTAAATTCATATTGAATTCATGCCTTTAGATATTTATCTCATAATAAGGTAGCAGAGATTCAATAAACCTTTTGATCCATTCATATAAAGTCAATTAATTATCTTGCATAGATTAATATGATATTAATCTTTTGATTGTTGAATATAACAACTCTTTATATGTTTCACGAATTGTTATATTGTATTGATAATAACAATCAATACATATAACCCTTACAATCACAAATATGCAAGTCCAAAAAACATTCAAATTACTTGCAATCATACCAGATTATTGGAAAAAATCTGGATGCATTGTATAACCAAATAAGATATCATATGAACGATACATATAATAGGATTAGTCAATAAACCTCAATTATTGAGAAAATGGACCATAGATCCCATAAATTCGATTCTTTCAAACTTGATACGAATCACTAAACCTTTTATCAGACTGCCAATAAATCATGAAATTATAAGCTGAACAACATGGTTAGCGGTTGGCACTGATACCACATATTAAACTAACTATGTACATATGAATGTACTATGCAACGAAAATCTAAATACACTTATCTCTAACCATTGTTGTTAAGTATAAGTTAATTTTTTCTTGTGTCTTTGACTCCTTCTTGTCTATTCTAACAAAAATAAAATATGTAGAAGAAGGAAAAGTAGAAAGAGAATTTAGAGTAAGGATCTTCTAGCCTATGCCTAACCCAAAAGTGTACAATTGATGGAATATCACAGACTATTTATAGGATAGGCTAGGGTCCGTTACTGGCAAATATAAAAATCTCTAGAGTTTCCTTCCATCAAGGAAATCTTGCCAAAATTCATAACTGAAATAATATTTTTTGACTAATTGATTGATTTGATTGATTAACTGATTGAATAAGACATCAATTAACAGTAGATATCAATCAATCATTGACAAATGGAAGATACTAATTAATTATTGATAAAATGTCAATCCATTAATCAGGATGTCAATGACCAATCATTATATAATGGGAAATGCTAATTAATCATTGACAAAGTGTCAATCAATTAATTATGATATCAATTACTTTAAAATCAATCATGTGGGTCATAATTGCCTCAAAAGAGGCAAGTCTTACAGTGCAGGCTTCCCAAATCCCCTTTTCACAACTCAAGCTCCTGTTCCAACTTCCAAGACATATTATTCAACCCAAGTACACCATAGGTGCAGATCAATTCTTGAAGAGTTCGAATAATTCAGTATCTCTATCAGCTTCCATGATAGATAGCTCCACTATGACATTGCACTACGAAGACTGCAAGGGCCATCACGCAGTCTTTAGTGAAGAAGGTATAAAAACTCTTAGGTGTGTTGTAGAAATGTGGAGCTCCAGAAATGAATTGGTGGATTGTGTTCAGATGTATATCAAGCATGAAAAGATGTTGTCAATCTGGTCAATGTGATGCTCCGTGAGAAATTGAAGGTAGAAATCGTCTGGGTTGACAAAAGGTGGCAATCTTATTCATAGAAAAAACTAGTAAGTGCCATGTACAACTGAAAGTTTATAGAAAAATAAATAGCAGACTTCTAGCCTAACATACGTACTGGAATACTACACTAATTCTATCATTATCGTACAACTAGTTTTATATAAGAATACAAAAACTACTTCTATCTTAATTGTATAGTTGTTACAAGAGATAACAAGATAAGGAATAAGGATGATATACGTTAACAGCTCCCCTCAAGCTGGAGTGTGGAGGAACAAAACACCAAGCTTGCGCAACAATCGTTGAAAGGAATTAAAACCAAGCGCTTTAGTGAACAAGTTAGCAGGTTGATCCTCAGAATGAATGAAATGGGTACAAAGGTCATTGGACTGAATCCGTTCACGAACAAAGTGACAATCCATCTCAATATGTTTGGTATGCTCATGGAAAACAGGATTGGCAGTAAAATGAAGTGCAGCTTGGTTGTCACAAAACAGATGCATTGGTTGCGAATGAGGAATGGTAAGATCAAATAATAAAGCTTGTAACCATAACAATTCACTAGTAGTACAAGCCAGGGCACAATATTCGGCTTCATCAAACAAGCAGCTCACAGTTGGTTGTTTAATAGTATGCCAGGAGATAGGCGCATTCCCGAGAGAAATATAATAACCTGTAATGGAGCGTTGCGTTGTAGGACAAGCACCCCAATCAGCATCACAATAACCTGGAGTTGCAAATTGTTCTGAGAAGGAAAAAATAATCCCTGGCCTGGAGATTTCTCAATGTATCGAACAACCTTCATTGCTGCATCATGATGATCTAATGTAAGAGATTGCATGTATTGACTCAAAATATTAACAACATATAGAATATCTGGTCGTGTGATAGTGAGGTAAAAAAAAGTCGACCCACAAGGTGACGATAAGACGAGGGATCAGCCAAGGGTGTACTAGTTGAACGCCCCAATTGATGTTGTTGAGACTTTGGAATTGAACTAGGTTTTGCACCACTGAGACCAGTATCTGTTAAAATATCTAGAGCATATTTCCGTTGACTAAAAAAAAATTCCTTCAAGATTCCTGGAGACTTTAAGGCTGAGAAAAAATTTGAGGGGACCAAGATCTTTCAGATGGACGTGTCCATGTAAGAATTTTTAAATTTTTGGCATTGAAAGGAATCATTTCCTATAATTACCATATCATCAACATACACCAAAACTGCAAGAAAATCGGTATTAGTTTTCAGGGTAAATAAAGTAGTATCTGCTTGAAACTGAATAAAATCATGTTGTTTAAGAGCAAGAGTCCACTCCCTGGATGCTTGTTTAAAACCATAAAGAGATTTACGAAATCGACAAACCCTTTTGTCACCAAATGGTAAATATCCAGGGGGAGGCACCATGTATATTTCCTCATGTAAATCACCATGGAGAAAGTCATTTTTCACATCAAGTTGATGTAATTCCCAATTTTTAGCCGCAGCAACAGCCATTAAACATCGCACCATAGTTAGCTTTGCTACAGGAGAGAATGCTTCAGTGTAATCCAGTCCCTCCTCTTGAGTATATCCTTTGGCCACTAATCGAGTTTTATAACGCTCTATAGTACCTTCTAATTTATATTTAATTTTATACACCCATTTACAACCAATTGCTTTCTTTCCTGTCGGCAAGAATGGAAGATCCCATATATGATTTGCAGCTAAGGCATCAAGTTCAATATGGCAGACCTCCATTTTTCATCTTGACTAGCCTTAGAGTAAGTAGAAGGCTCAGTCTCGGTTAATAAAGCTGCAAGAAAAGATTGATGGGGAGGAGAAAAACGATGATTGGAGAGGTAAGAATTAAGAGAATAGGGAGTACTTGATGCTCTTGAAGTGGAAACTAAATTGGAGTGGCAGGAACTATTAGGGTTATCACAGACATAATCTTTTAGGTAAGCAGGTGGTCTTTGGATCCGCTGTTTTTGACGTGGTAGAAAACCCTGAATCTCTTCAACATGATTATCCGTAGCAGAGAGTTCATGATTGGGAATTGAGGAAAAAGTGAAATCGAAATTATGCACTTCATGACTAGAATTATAAAGAGAATCAACACATTGATCATCATTGTCAAGAACAAGTAAGGGAGTGTTAGGTGTTAAGGTGGAAGACAACGTCGAAAATGATATACTAGAAGAGATTTTGAAAGGAAAAATTGTTTCACTAAATCATAAACTTTGAAACCTTTTTTATTTTGAGGGTAGCCTACAAACACACAAGGCCTTGACCTGGGTTGAAACTTTTCCAAAAGTTGTAAAGGATTAACAGCATAACACAAATAACCAAATACTCTAAAATGATTATACGTTGGTGGCTTGCCAAAAAGCGCTTCAAAAGGAGTTTTACTTCCAAGTGTTGATGTGGGGAGCCGATTGAGAATATATGTAGCAGTTAAAACACATTCCCCCAAGGATTTAATGGGCAAGTTACTCTGAAATCTAAGAGCATGAGCCACATTAAGGATGTCTCTATGTTTTCTTTTGACGACCCCGTTTTGTTGAGGTGTACCAACACAAGAAGTTTGATTAATAATCCCTTTATTTCTAAAGAATAATTTCATGTCACCTTCAGTAAGTTCTAGTGCATTATTGCTTCTGATTTGTTTAATTTGAAATCCAAATTGAGTTTCAATCAAAGAATAAAAATTTTGAAAAGCATGACAAGCTTCATTCTTGTGTTTTAATAAATATGTCCAAACCATTCTAGTACAGTAATCCACAAGAGTTAAGAAAAAGTGGGCCCCAGAACTTGAAGGTGTGTGATAATAGGGTGTTAATTGTTAGTACTTTTATTGTTAATTTTCCCCTTTGTCCTTACCAAATATTGTTTTAATTGTTAATATATACTTATATTTGGTATTTGGCCTAAAATACAGGAGGTGAAGCAGAAAAGTGCTAAAAAGGTAGGCCTTCTTGTGAAATATTCAATACGTGGGGAGCTTCCAAAAAGATCTACAACCATGGCCCCACAATGGTGCTACAACGGAGCCCTTTTCCTGGGCTGACTAAGAGTCTTCTTCTTTGGGGGCAATTGGAGCGGACGCCACACAGGAGTGGTAGTATTTAGATAGGAAATAGAATAGCAGAGAACAAGCACTACTTTAGCTTAGCTTTTGACTTTTCCGTCTTTGGCTTTTGGTAGTAGTTCTCCTCCATGTGTCAGGAGCCATAGGAAGACTAAATCATCCTCTGTAACTTTGTTTTTCTTTATTCCTTTGATCAGACTGAATTCACGCGAGCAAGGACAATGGCCGATATTGTTGCTTCAATTTTGTATGGGTTTTTCGCGTCAGGGATGAGCTAAATCCCTTTATCTAGTCAAGAAACAATGGAGGCTTTGGTTCACCTAAAAATTATGAGATCGATTTAATTTTATCTTTTACTCTTATTTATTGGTATTTGCATATTCCCTGATTGTAGTGTTTATGGTTATTTAATTAATTAATTATCTTGGATCCGAATAATGAGTTGATTTAATAATCTATTGTCAATTAGAGCATTAAATCTGTAATTGTTTAATTGCCCTAATATAGTGACAACTGGCATGATTAGGTTTGTGCCAAGGGAATACGTAGGCTAATCTAAAATAACCTTGATAGTGCATTATTTGATTAGAATAGGGCTCCTCTAATACGTAAGGCATTGGGGAATTAAATCTTACGGGCGTACCTAAGATTATTTCTCAATTAGAGCAGTGATTAACGGACGTATCTTAATCACCGACACAGTAAGGAGGGGTTGACTGTCATCGCTTGTTTGGCAGTTATAACCTATTTATTAGTAAATAATTGGAATTGCCTTTGCATTGATGATCAATTAGGTGAACCATTGCTGAAATTATTTCTTAGTTAGACCTTTAATTATTATTACTCTAATTTTATTGATTGTCATTATTTATACAAAAATACCCCCTTGTTATTGTGATTTGAAAAGAAACGAATCTTCCCCAGTCCCTGAGAATACGACCCTACTTGCCCTGTTTACAAATCAATAATTTTTTGTAAATAAACAATCCCATTCTGGTATATCGGGTAAAGCAAACTCTTCGGAAACAGGGTGAATCAAGTAACCCATTGCACACCTAGAGTCCCAACTCCAGTACTCAGAATTGGGTTTTGATTATTTTAATTGGCAACTAGATTTATTTTTATTATTACACAGGCATCGACAACCTGTCATTTGATAAGCTCTCCATATATCAATATGAACCAAATGAAAAAGAGTCACAGATTTATTAATGCTTGGAAAAAAAACTTGTCTAGAAGCCTTTGCCAAAAGGCACACAGTACATTCTTGGCAAATTTTATCAAAACTAATATGAGAAAAGTTAGGTATTGATGCCAATCGGTCGTGTGAAGGATGTCCTAACCTTTGATGCTAGAGAACAGCGGATCCTGAAACCGTATTAGCTTTGCCATGATGAGACTTAGCATAGTCTGTGGTGAAGTAGTAAAGACCATCCCATTTCTTATCTACCCCAATCAGTTTCCTCGAGCATAGGTTCTGAACAACACAAAAATCAGGAAAAAATAGGTCAACACAATTGTGTTCTTTGGTGAGACGACTGACAGAAATAAGATTACAATAAAAACTTGGAGCATGCAAAATATTATGCAAAGTAATCAGGGATTCAATGATGACTACCATATTCGTAAAGTTGTTTCATAGTGCCACCAGGTAGGAATATATTAGTGGATTTTTTTTTATTTAACTAGGTCAAACAAGAAAGTTTTATCACCTATAAAGTGATGAGTAACACCTGTGTCTAGTAACCAAGTGCAGCAAGAGGACAAGAAATTTGGAGTTAAAGGATGGGTTATGTTACCAGCAAAATTAACTGAGCCAAAGCCAGAGTTTCTGTGAGAACCCTGGAAATAGATATATAAGCCAGTGCATATTTCATTTGCATTTCTTTTATTCCTTAATAATTTCTAGCATTACTTTTACTTGTTTGCAATTAAGTACGTAAAATTAGGTTTATGTGAAAAATAATATAATTTTTCCTAAGATATGAAATTTCTTGGTTTTATTAGACTAAATTAATATCTTTAGGGTTAGATTAATTTTTTTCGCCCTAATATTAAATGTAAGAATACTTAAGTCTTTAATCCTAAAGTAATGATACTTGAGTAAATAGAATTACGATCTCAAAATAAATTATTTAATTCCTATGATTAATTTCAATTAGTTGCTAATGTTAAATGTTAATAAGAATTTCCGTGTTAAGATAAAAACCAATGAGTTTTAGATAAATATGATTCTAATATACTAAACATACTTAAGGTGTGAAAATTTCGATAAATATATCCTTATCTTTCTTTGTTTTCCAAGTAAGTGCGTAAAAATAATTCTTATATGCAAATTGGCACCCTTGGACTAAATTATTATTTCATTTGACTTTATATTACTAAATCGATAAATTTCGAGTTAGACTAACTCTATTTCTTGAGAAATAATAATTGGAATTTTAATGACTAATTTAATCGCTAAATAATATAAGAATTACTAGGAACCTTAACATTCAAGTTTAATCGATAATTATTCGATAAAATGGTTTAGGTATATTAGGGTATATTTAGGCGTTCAAATCACACTTGGGGATAATTTTTAGAATTAAGTTGGAATTGAGAAATTAAGTTGAGATTAGGGAGCAATGTGAAAAGACTAAAATACCCTTACCTTACCTTTCCATGCAAACCAAACGGAACCTCTGACCGCAAATCAAATCACCTTTGTTATCACCAATTTGATACGCAATCGATGTTATACGCAATCGATTCTTACACGCAAACCATTCTCATAAACAGCGGCACCACAAAACCATCCAATCTATCTCACGGCTTAAGACCACAAATTCAATTTCCTTCTCTGCACAAAACCAAACGGCAAATCATTTCTTCCTTTCTAAATACCAAGACACCGCCCACCATCTCATTTCCTTCTCTGCACACTCCACCGAAACCACTGCAATTTCTCTCCTCAACCACACCATACCTCTTCCTCTGCATTCGATCAAGAGCATCCGAGAGAGAGAACCACCTAGTGAGCTGCATCCGTGAGCTTGGGAGAAGGAACGTGAACTGCCAGAATTTTTTTTTTTTTCTGGTCCTACCGTGAGTTGAAGTGAAGCCAGGGAGGAGATTTGCAGGAAGCTTCACCATTTTTCACCTTTATCTTCCACAAACTCCAACCAACCGACCTCAAAGCCACCAGCTACAACAAATTCCAGCCGCAACTTAGGAGCTAGAAATCACCGACTGCACTTGGCCGAGAGCTAGGGAAGAAATTTCTGGAATATTTCGTGTGAAGGATTAGCTGCTAACTGAGGTAATTTCTGGTTTAATTAGGTTGATTATTAGTTGAGCAAACTGCATCTGAGCTTGCATGTTTAGATTATACAATCGGCTACTAGAATCAAACCATTAGGAAATTTCTGTTTTGGACAAAATGTTGCTATCGAGACTTTGAGGAGTTAATGCAACTCCATTTGCGTTTTCTGTGGCATCTGAACACCTAAGTGTCTTTAGCTGAGTGAAGACTTGAAGAGTTAAACCATGCATGTTGAATTGTGCATTCGGATGATGTGTTAAAGCAGAGGAAATTTCTGGTTTGGGTTAAGAAAATTTCTGCCGAGAGTTTAGCTTGATTATAGCAGCCTAATTTGGTTCAATTTTGTTGATTGTCGAACTGATTTCTGGTCTGGATATGATAGCTAAGTAATTCAGCAGTTGTGCATGTGAGTTTTAAGTGCAAAATACAGGATTTAACCGTAGAAAAAAAACTGGTTTGTGACTAAACAAAAGCTGGAAAAGTTTCTGATTTGGCCGAGAGTTTAGCTTGAATTTTTGCAGCCTGATTTGGTTTAATGTTGTTGTTTAAACTAATAACCATGATTAGATGGTTGATAACAAGTTAATTAGGCTCTGCATACAGCTAATTAGTTAGTTTAAACCAGAAAAAAATAAAATGCAATCTGTTGCAGGTATGTTTGTTCGAAGCTAGCTGTGCAGAAATTCTGGAAATTTTGAGGATTGCAGCTGTTGTTCAAGTTAAATTTTGAATTGGAAGTATTAATTGGCTAGATAAGTTTTTGCATGACTATTTTGGGTATCTAAAACCATGTTTTAGCCAAGGAAAATTGGATTTATAAACACTCAAGGGCTGGAAAAATTCTGGAATAGCCGAGGGGTATGATCAGAAATTTCCAGTTTGTTTTCTTGTGGATTTTAAACTATTTTTGGATTTTCTGGATGATTCTAGTCACTGAATGAAATTGGTTTCGAAGTGGAAATTTTTAATAGCTAGCTAAGTGTTTAAATGCTGAATTTGAATACCTAACACCCTGTTTAAACCAAGGGATAAACTGGACCTAAAGTATATTAGTTGCTGGAATTTCTTATGTGATAATTAAAGGTTGAGATGGGATCTCAACTTGATTTTTAAATTTTTCCCTGAGTCTTGATGGATGGAAATGTCTGGAGTTTGTGTTTTGGGGTTCTATAAGAAGTGTATGGATGGTTTGAATAAAAACATTTGGGTGTTAAAAGAGAAAAGGGAGTTTTTCACAAATAAAGAATGAAACTTCAGATTTTCGGATGTCCCTGACCAGTTTCAGTAGAATGTTTATATCTTGATGTAGAAAAATCCGTTTAAGGCGCCGTCAGTGGCATTTGAAAATAGAAACATAGGCCTTTGTTCTGTAGAAATTTCGTATTTTTCCTCCATGTGTACTGCTGTCTGTGAATCCTTGAAGTAGACTGTTTTGGTATGAATGTCCTGTTTTCTTCGTGGAATTAAATTTTGATTTGAATTGAACTTGTAGCTTACTTGTGATTTAAATTCTTGATTAAATTGTGGTTGGAAGTGATTAATGTTGTCAAGGGCTAATGATTGATGAAGCCCTTGGCCATCTGAATGATTTTATAAGTACTACAGGGTGATGAAAGTTAATTGCTGGAATGTCTTGGAGGCTTTACTTTTATTTTTAATTGTTTATTATGGGCTTGCTGAAACCAAGTGCTAATGATTGATGAAGCCTTGGTTGACTATTTTATTTTATTCAGAGGTGCACTTGTTGAAATCTAGGGCTAATGATTGACGAAGCCCTAGTAATTTGCTATGTGATTTTTGCCATATTTTGATCCATAATATGATTTCGAAACGGGATCGGAGCTGTGGAAATTGTATCGACCATGCGAATTCGAGTAACTGTGATCAAATTAATCAAAAAAAAAAAATATTTTCCAGCTAGTATTAGATTATAAACTCAATATCTAGTGTTTCGCCTAAAACTTTCCAACCCGATAATTTCCTTTGGCTCAAACTAGCCTTATAGCTTTAGAAAATAACTAGTTTTAAAACTCTAGTCTTGTTTTATTCCTTTTCTTTTCTTAAGAATTGTTCTTGGATAGTTAACTATAGGAAAAATTCCGAAATACGAGTTTTAATAATTTAGCGAAAAGCCTGGGAAACTTGCTCGGCAAGAAACCCTATTTTAGGAAAAATAGTTTTTAAGGATAATTTTTGTAAAAGCCGTAACTTTAGAGAAATGTTCAAAGTAACCTTCTAACATTGATATTAAGAGGTTTGTCGAATTATTTCAAGAAAATAATACTAGTTACCCTTTTATAAGAAAAGTAACTCAAGGAAAACTATAAGAAACATCTCTTCTACTTTTGTTAAGTTTCAATCTAAAAGATTCTTGATTTTTCTATGGGAAGTAAATTAATAGTATATCAGATATACTTCAATGACTATAAGCTTAAAACTGAGTAGAAACTTATAGTTTCAAAATTTGGTTTTTAGGATATTCGAGGACGCGGAATTCGATTCCCAACTTGATATCTGAACTCCACTCTTGGTGAGTGTCCCTGCCTGTTCTATGCACTTACCTGTTTAAAGCACTTTCTTGACTCGATATGTGATAACTTGCAAAACTGGTTTTTGATCCATCGAAGTGAGCTGTGTGTACTTTATCGCACTAGCCGTTCGAGTGGTGACTGGTGCAAAAACATTTTTCTCCTGAATCCTTGAATCTAAATGTAGTTGCGTCGTTGGGTGAATCCCTCGACTTTTGAATCCAATTACCATGAATCTCATGCTGGACGCAACGTCGATGGGTGAATCCCTCGACCAGTCTATACTAATCTCATGCTGGACGCAACGTCGCTGGGTGAATCCCTCGACCAGTCTATACTAATCTCTTGCTGGACGCAACGTCGTTGGGGAAATCCCTCGACCAGTCCCAGGTATACTCGAGTACTACCGCTCTCATTTATTTTGTCGTGCGGGCCCGGAGCTGGGGTATGTTCGGTGGCCGGAGCTAAGAAAAATAAGAGTATCTACATGGACTTTAAGTAGTGAGAGTTGACGGAGGGTCGACTACGGTAATTTCTGATCAAGCAAGGAGAATGGTTCCTGAGAGCCCCTGTATCCTACCTTGTGCTGTTACACGCTTTCTTATTTGTTTACTTTAATTAAAATCGATACGTGATATTTGTTTTATTTGATTGCATGTTTTGGGGCACCACTGAGATTTAGCTCACCCCACGTTTATTTGTTTTCCTTGATAGGTTCTGGAAATTGAAAGCTTTGAAACTTATCCATGTTTCGTTTTGGGATGTATTTGTATACTTTGACTATTTGTGTGGGCTGTAGTGTGTTAAATTTGGATAATGTACTTTTTATTTTGGATTGCCACTTGAAGCTGGAAAATGTGTAAAACTTAATTTGGATGCTTGGCTTGATTGTTGTATTTTGTTGTATGAATTTTTTTTAGTTGGGACGGTATGATTCTATTCCGCAGTTCGCAACGCGTGAAATGTTTAGGAGCCGTCGTTTGGCTATTTTAAATCGCTGCTATCTCTGAAGTTAATGTGGTTTTAGTGACGGTCTTCTTCGGAGGAATTGTTTTGTAATAGATTAGGTTATTCTTCGAAAGGTTTTGGGTTAGAATGCTTGCGTGAGTCCTGGCGAGAGCTGGGCAGACGGCCCGCCAACCCTTTGGTTCGCCTTTGGGGAAAGTGGGGTCGCCACAGTTTCTGTCACTATTCAACAATGACAAAAGTTGCTCATACCGTGCAGCTATCAACCACTAACTAAAGTAGTGGAAATTCAAGAATTTGTTGTATCATTAAGCACACATTTGCAGCGGTGGGATTTTTCCTTGAAGACTATCAATTATTCGGATACCCTATAAGCTCCCAACACCTATCTATTGTATGGCCAACCTTATTACAATGATCAAATCGTACTTTGGGCTATTTCGAAGATTGATTTCCATTCTGACGTGGTTGGCCTTGCTGTCGCCGAACATGAAGCATCTCAGAACCGTATTGAGATGGTTGCATCTAACAAAACTAGATCATGGCTGCTGCTGCTGTTGCTGAACATAGAAAGCTACTGCCCCATCAGAATCTTGTGGACCAAGAAGACTCAGTTGTTTCTTTTCTGTCTTAACCATGTTGAATATATGATTAAGT
This sequence comes from Coffea eugenioides, assembly GCF_003713205.1. Classification (NCBI taxonomy): domain Eukaryota; kingdom Viridiplantae; phylum Streptophyta; class Magnoliopsida; order Gentianales; family Rubiaceae; genus Coffea; species Coffea eugenioides. The sequence continues at coordinate 4,406 of NW_020863207.1, read as the reverse complement.
GAAGCAAAAGGCTCAGTTGCCAATATTTGAGATTGAATGGTTTAAAATTTTCATCCAATCCCATCAAAAATTGGTGTCAGCACTCTTTATCCCTTTCAGCAAGCCATTCTTTCAATCCCCTGTAGACACCAAATTTTTGTCAATTTTCAATGTTTTATTGGATTTTATTTATTTTATAATTATTTTTTTTACATTTTAATGTTAATTTTCTCATTTTTACAAGTTTATTTTAAAGAAAAAAACAAACAAAAGAAACGAAAAAAAAAACAAACAAAAGCAAAAAAAAGAAAAAAAAAAAGGGGAGAAAATCAAGAAATCAAGAAATCAAATCATCATAATCATTTTTTTCCACCAAATACACTTAACCCATTTCACACTCAATTGCCATGCTTCTTTCTTTTCATTAAGTGGAAAAGATCATCATTTTGGTCAACCAAGCACACAAACTCCACTTTCCTCCCAATATAGACTCTCTCGGCCCTTTTTTTTTTCTTTCCACCCTCAGACGAACAGAACAAGAAAAAAATAAAAACTCTTCACTCGGCTCTCTCTCTCACAGACAAGCCACAAAGAAAAAAGAAAACACTCCCTCACTCTACTCACGGCTCACTCTCTCCCTCTCTCGGACTTGGGCAGAGGAAAGAAATGGAAAGCACACAAGAAGAAGAAGAAAAATCCCTCTCAGTCTCTCGGTTCTCCTTTCCCTTTCCCCTCTCAATCTCAGACACACCTACATTGAGGTAATTTTTAGTTTTGTTTGGAACATTAAATCCATGCTCCATTGTTTAATTTTCTTTTGCTTTTGCTGGTTTCCTTGGTTGTTGGGTTGCTGAGTTTTTGGCACAAGTCATGCACAGAACTAAGAAAAAAGAAATGGGTCCATGAATGCATGTCAAGTGTTTGTGAAAATGCCAAAATAAAAAAAATAAATTTTAGGGGCTGTTTTACTTTATTCTAGCCTTTTAATGTTATTTTCTTGTCAAATTAAGATTATAGTTGTAATGTAGAAGCTATAAGGAGTGTTTTGGCATAAATTTTATGATTTTTGGTGAAGATTTGAGGTTTTAAAAATATAAAAGCTGGACTGTTTTTTTTACATTTTGGACACTTTTGGGTCATTTCTTGTAAAAACTAACTCCGGAAATGGGATATATGCGAAAAATCGAATGAGGGGGTGTATTTTGACAATTTTCTGTGACCGAAAAAATTCGCCGGTGGCTGGCGGCGGCGGCGCCGCCATGGCCAGTAGCTGCGAGGAGCTTCAGGTCGCCGGGGAAGGAGAAGAAACCGAACGAACGGGGAAGAAAGAAAAGAAAGAAGAAGAAGAAGAGAAAAAGAAAAAAAAGAAAGGAAAGAAAAGAAAGAAAAAAAATGGTTTGGGCTAATGTTTTATCTTCGGTTGGGCCAAGAGTTAGTTTTGGTTGGGTTTTGAAAATGGGTTTTGATTTATTTCCCTTGGGTTTCGGTTGGGCTAGAAGATCAGAGTCTGTTCATTTTGGTTGGGTTTGAGCGATAAAAAGGCAGGCTGGCTTGTGTGTTTGGCTTGGACTTTCGGCTGGGCTTAGGTAGTGTTCGGCCCAAATAAATAAAATGATGGCCCAGTGGCCTGTTTTCCTAAGAAGATCAGAAACCGATTTTTGCACTTTAGCCCCTGATCTTTGGAGTGGTTTCATTTCGGCCCAGAACACTTTAGCCCCTGATCTTTGGAGTGGTTTCACTTCGGCCCAGAACATTTTAAATTTGTTTCACTTAGGTCCTTAAATTAATTGCACTTTGGTCCTTGAATTTTATCTTTCATTTAATTTTGACCTCTAAACTTTGGAAAAATATAACTTTTGTCCCCAAAAGTTTTTCAGTTTTTGCAATTCAGTCCCTGATGAATTTTGACTCTCTTTATTATGATTGTTTCTTTTCTTTAATAGCTAATTATGTTACTTTTGAGTATGTTCAACTTGTAATTTTTAGATATTCTTAAATTTATTTACGTATGACATATTGAGGTGAATTTTCATTATTATTAGTTTTTCAATTAAATTGGTGCCATGATTCTTTTGTTCATTTTGAGTATAAATAGGGCAATTTGACTCCGTTTAGTCACCACTTCAAAAGGGAGGTACCCCATTATTATTATTTCAATGTCAATTACGTGCTCTTATGTGCTCCTACGTGTTCCTATGTGTTTATACATTTTTATATGCTTTGTTTATTCGATTTGAATGTTCATTTAAATTTTCTTATGTTTGTTTAGTTAATTTTATAATTATTTGAGAGGCACTTAAATACCTCAAAAATGTAATAGATAGGATAATTATATTTGTTTTATTTTATTTTCCCTTTTAGATTGTAGTTAGGCGCTCCCCGATGTAATAGATAGGTTGTGTGCTTATGTGGCTTATATGTTACGTGCCTTACCTGCTTTCCTTAGGATTTTTGCATCTAGATATTATGCTTATGTGTTACGTGCTACGTGCTCTTATGTGTTTATTTGTTTTAATCTATGTCTACTTGTCTTATTATGTATTAAAAATGCATGACGTCACCACACTAGTCCAACGCTAGTTGTGGCTTCTCCCTCCATTTACTTGCTAGTCCAACGCTAGTAAGGATTTTTAGAAATGGGCTAGTCCAACGCTAGACCCTTAGATCGTTCGTGCGTTAGATTTATTTTTTTTGTGATATTCATTACATTTTCATGCATATTTTCATTTTTAGGATCTTTTCTCATTTGCATGATATTCCCTATTATATTATCCCTTACCCTCTATAGGTACTAATCATGTCATTTAGAATTGCATCTCATTTAAGCTAGTTCATTTGCTTGTTCATGTTAGGATAATTATTTTTCAAACATGGGAAATGGGTGATTATAACTTTTTAGTTTAAATACCCTATTAATCCATGTATAAGAAAATTATGTCACGAGTTTTTGCTTCCCGTACCCTTTATGTTGCATTCCCTTTTTCTTTGATCACTTATACATATGTATATAATTTAATTTCTTTTCTTTACTTTAAATTCATCATTTGCATACTCGTGACACCTTCAAGGAGTTATTTTGGCCTTCGCAATTAATGCGATTGGTTCAATCAAACCCTTGAATGAACATTTTGTCCCTTTCGATGTTTTTATAAATTTAGATTTGCATCCATGTAGGAAACATCCAAATATGATAAAATTAAGGGTTAGATTAGGAAAATTTTGACTAAACCTCGCAACTAGCTTAGACTAGGTTGAAAGGGTGCCTTAGGTTTGAGTCAATTAAACCTTTGCCTTCCCTTTCTTCAACCGTGACTCCCGAACTTATTTTCTCTTGTTTTCAAAAGACCTGGAGTTGTCAAAAAGGGTTTTATTTTATTTTACTTTATTTTTGGGTGACTTGGTACACCAAAACTCCATACCAAGTGGCGACTCCTATTTTTTTCTTAAAAACCCTTTTAGACTAAATTTTGGACCCAAATTGTCGCATACTTTTAAGTCCCATTCTAGGTCCTTTTTCATTTATTATTAATAAATCACATCTTTTTATAAAACACTTTCTTTTTCCATCTTGTAAAAAATGGGGCGCGACAACTTGGCGACTCCACTGGGGATGTTAGAGAGTCCAAGCACTTGGCTTAGTCGTCTTTTCTCTTTTTAACCCTTATATTTATCATATTTGGATGTTTTAGGTTGTTTTTTTTTCTTTTTTAGGATATTTTGCATTTCACACTCGTAATCGTTCCTTGTCTTACGTGTATGTGATGAATGGCTTATTTATTTATTTATTCGTATCGCGCTTTGCATTTGGGTGGGGGAAAATATCACCGTAGAGCCTCCACACGTGTTTTAATTATAATCTCTCCCCTCAAAAGGAAGCACTTCATACGTGCATGCATTATTTTTACCCTATTTTTATTTTTCTCGTGGGCGCCATCCCACATCTCCTTGTAGGATTAGGATCGATTTCCTTAGGTAGGCGGATGGTGTGCTCTGCGCCCATAGCGATGCCTAAGGGATCACTCAAGCCACCGACCGAAGGTTTTGGGATTGATGACCCTTAACTTTTTGGTCTGAAGGTTTGGGAGCCTGAAACCTTATCGAGTCTAGATGCATTAGTAAGCCAAACCTCATACATCCATATTAGAAATTACCTAGGATAGAGTCAACCTATCCAATTAGGAGCACTAAGCACGAGGGGAGGGATTTCACCCCTCTTTCTTTGCTTTATTTACTTTTCATTCTTGTATCATTTATTGTCACAACGTGTTATATGTTGAACTAACCTCTCCTTGTTTTCCCTTTTTCTGCATACACAAACTTTAGAAATAAGAGTCCTAACATGGTACTCGTTTAAGATAAGACCGCCTCTTATATCAAGCATGTTTAAATTTTAGTCAATTGCATATGCATATATACTGCACATCATT
>NW_020863206.1:0-21314 GCF_003713205.1 Coffea eugenioides | reverse complement strand
CACCGTTTCGAAGCTAAGAGATAGGGCTACAATATTACAGAAGGTCACTCAACCCAGTTTCGAGTGTAACCAGGTCAAAAATGCAAGATACTACACCAAAACCACAAAAATAGGTTCACAAATCGCATTCTGGTGCAACCATCATAAATCAGGTTACCTAAGTCCAAATCCAGAAATTCCAAAACCATCTGAAAGCTAAGAAACAGGGCTACATTTCATCAGAAGACCTCAACAACCAATTCGGAAGCATTCCTGACAAAAACAACCAATTACAGAAGCAATTCTCAAATTCGGGTAGAAACAGGGAAGCAAGGGTAATTCCATCTTTTCACAAGCTACGCTGCTCCGATTGACCTGAAATTTTGGAGGCACCTCTAAAATATCATTCCCTACAACTTTAATGTTTTAACCCAAGGCCAATTCGGCCTCTATCTATGAGCTACAAATTCGGGCAGAATGTACAATCATAGAACCCTAACTTTCCAAATTTCTTCCAAAACCGAAATTGCTTGCAATTAACCACTTTTTCCACCTCATAGAGTCCTTAAACATCATTTCCAATCATCATATATAACCACACAATCATGTTCATATGAAAACAGAAAAATCCCCAAAATTATAAACTTCAATCAATCAACCACAAACTCAAGAATAATCCATAAAAGTGCATCTATACCACCACCGGAATCATGAATTGAACATCAATTAAGAAAGGAAGGAGAGGGGTCGCTCAGCAATCACCTTAAAGTCCAACACAAGAAAGAGAGCAACTAGTCACCTTAGCTTTCCAAACAACTTCACAACCAAGCTCAACTCCACCAAACTAAGAGGTTTTATGGAGTAATTGGAAGATTAATCGGTTTAATTGAAAGATTGGGCAAGATTGGAGACTAGAAAATTGAGAGCTTTTCTTTCTTTCTTTGAGCAAGAAAGTCGGCCAAGAGAGGTAAGAAATGAAGATGATTTTGGCCAAATTTTTGGTATTTATTTGGTAAAGGTAAAGGTAAAGTTAAATGGTCAAAGTCAAGAGTGAATTAGATGGTGACACTTGTCACCTTTAGGTTTAAAACTTATCTTTTTGTCTCTCCAATACAAATATCTTAACACCTTGTAAAATAATATCATTTAATACAAAATTCCAACAAGTTGTTCTAAAATATTATGGCATGTACCGCACTTGCGGGTCCGCACGTTCAAAATACGGCTCTTAATTTCTCAATAACTAACCGATACTAGAAATAATCATATTTTAAACTAACTTTGCTCATTAAACTATTCTGGGGAATTTTTTCTAATAAGAAATATGTAGAAAAGGCGAGCGATTTAAATAAAATAAACGCCTATTCGAAATTTCTTTCGGCGTCACAGACTCCCCTCCTTAAAAGAATGTCGTCCTCGACATTCATCTTTACCAAATCAAGTCGAGAACATCCGGCAAGAATCACATAATATTTCAAAGCCAAACCCTATCTAGTCCGGCATCCTAAAACTCAAGCTAGGATACAACCTAAATTAAGCTCTGATAACCCGAACTGTGACGGCCCCGACTCCCCACTAAGGCAACCAAAGGTTACGGCGGGTCGCCTGCCCAACTCTCGCCGGGACCTCACATCACTTACTACATTCCTCAAAGTAAATTATACAAGGACAACTCAAATATACATCCAATTCTCGGCAAATATTACATATCATAAGAAAAATGAAGCGGAAACTAGTTCCCAAACTAATACATAAAGATTGCCAAGATCCCAAAACGGTACAATAGATATATGCCATGCGCAGTCTACGTGAATAAGTATTGCAAGCCTTCCTTCTACCGAACCTGTGGAGGGAAATAAAATAATTTTGGGGTGAGCTAAAAGCTCAGCGAGTAAGCCAGTAAAATCAGTTAATCAATATCGGTTCCTTACAATAAGTTCATATTCAATATGTCCATAAATCAATGATGGAGTATCAATAATTCAAGAAACATTACAATGGAAAGAAAATAGCAAACATTCATTAAAAGGATACGGGCGCCACATGGAGCAATATTTCGCATCCGCGCTCGGGCTCGTTCTCGTGCTGCCATTGGTCCTGCCTTATTCCTCCAATTAATTGAAAATTCTCCTTTTGAGAAATGGAGAAAGCCCTGCGCAGTGCTTTGTTTCGTTCATTCATCCCCTTGCGGACGTTGGCCGGAGCTCTCAGCCCATCCGGACCCTGGGCCGGAACTACCAAGGTCACAATACTCGAGTAATAACCTAAAATCACCCAGGGTCACCATATGTCGCCCGAGCCGGGAAGTCCGCTTCTGGCTCGAGTCGATCGGTAACGAAAGGGCAGACCCAATTCAGCCAAAAAGGCTTACATTCATAGGCAACGTAAGCATTTCATCTGTTTCCATCTGTGAAAATTTCACATTTATCAAGGTCGAGTGCGATAAAGTACACACTCGCCTAGAAAACTCGTTTTAACAATCATTGAAAGCACGTAACACGTTATCAAACAATAATACAAGTCATGAAGTCAAGGAAATACAGCAAACAAGGAACACTCACGTGCAAGCACGCATGATATGCAAGAAAACAGTTCTAAAGTAACTTTGGAAACAGGTCAAAAGTAAATAATGCAAGAAAACAGTTCAAAAGTAAATAATGCAGGAAACGGTTCATAAATAACTTTAGAAATAGTTTGAGGTCACTCACCTCAATGGCTCAGAAATCATCCATCATATAGCATTGCCTTGCTCAAATTCAAGTCTTAGATCACAAACTCAATGCAATCAAGTCCTTTCAAAGTTCGGACAGCACTTCCCCTAAATTTGCTAACTTTTCCAGCAATCATGGCTTCATTATTTCCTCAGCCAGTCCCAAAGGTACACACACAACAACAAGTTCATCCAATAGCCATTCAGCAAGTTCCAAGTAGTACAAGTACAATTCAAGCTAGGGAAAAGTCCGGAATGAAAGTGAAGCTCAAAACCAGGAAAAACAGTTTTTTTGATATCATTATGCGGTAATGGCACCAAAGGCACTACGATTATCGGATGAAGGTATAAGACCCACCGTTTCGAAGCTAAGAGATAGGGCTACAATATTATAGAAGGTCGCTCAACCCAGTTTCGAGTGTAACCAGGTCAAAAATGCAAGATACTACACCAGAACCACAAAAACAGGTTCACAAATCGCATTCTGGTGCAACCATCATAAATCAGGCTACCTAAGTCCAAATCCAGAAATTCCAAAACCATCTGAAATCTAAGAAACAGGGTTACATTTAATCAGAAGACCTCAACAACCAATTCGGAAGCATTCCTGACCAAAACAACCAATTACAGAAGCAATTCTCAAATTCGGGTAGAAACAGGGCAGCAAGGGTAATTCCATCTTTTCACAAGCTACGCTGCTCCGATTGACCTGAAATTTTGCAGGCACCTCTAAAATATCATTCCCTACAACTTTCATGTTTTAACCCAAGGCCAATTCGGCCTCTATCTATGAGCTACAAATTCGGGCAGAATGTACAATCATAGAACCCTAACTTTCCAAATTTCTTCCAAAACCGAAATTGCTTGCAATTAACCACTTTTTCCACCTCATAGAGTCCTTAAACATCATTTCCAATCATCATATATAACCACACAATCATGTTCATATGAAAACAGAAAACTCCCCAAAATTATAAAACTTCATCAATTCAACCACAAATCAAGAAATAATCCATAAAAGTGCATCTTATACCACCACCAATCATGAATTGAACATCATTAGAGGAAGGAGAGGGGTCCTTCACAACTCACCTTAGCAACACAAGAAAGAGAGCAACTAGTCACCTTAGCTTTCCAAACAACTTCACAACCAAGCTCAACTCCACCAAACTAAGAGGTTTTATGGAGTAATTGGAAGATTAATCGGTTTAATTGAAAGATTGGGCAAGATTGGAGACTAGAAAATTGAGAGCTTTTCTTTCTTTCTTTGAGCAAGAAAGTCGGCCAAGAGAGGTAAGAAATGAAGATGATTTTGGCCAATTTTTTGGTATTTATTTGGTAAAGGTAAAGGTAAAGTTAAATGGTCAAAGTCAAGAGTGAATTAGATGGTGACACTTGTCACCTTTAGGTTTAAAACTTATCTTTTTGTTCTCCAATACAAATATCTTAACACCTTGTAAAATAATATCATTTAATACAAAATTCCAACAAGTTGTCAAAAATATTATGCATGTACCGCACTTGCGGGTCCCACGTTCAAAATACGCTCTTAATTTCTCAAAAACTAACCGATACTAGAAAAATCATTTTAAAACTATCTTTGCTCATAAACTTTATCTGGGGAATTTTTCTAATAAAGAAAATGTAGAAAAGACGGGCGATTAAATAAAATAAACCCTAGAAATTTCTTTCGGGGGCCCCCCGCCCGTCCCCCCAAAAAAAAACCAAAAAAAAAAAAAAAACCTCCCCCCCTCCTTAAAAGAATGTCGTCCTCGACATTCCATCTTGTACCAATCAAGTCGAGACATCCCGCAAGAATCACTAATATTTCAAACCAAACCCACAGTCCGGCATCCTAAACTTCAAGCCCAGGATACACTACAGAGATCTGAAGCCTAAGCTCTGATACCAACTGTGACGGCCCCACCTCCCCCTAAGGCGAACCAAAGGGTTCGGCGGGTCGCCTGCCCAACTCTCGCCGGGACTCACTCACTTACTACATTCCTCAAGTAAATTACAAGGTACAACTCAAATAATACATCCAATTCTCCAAATATTACATATCATAAGCGAAGCGGAAACTAGTTCCCAAAACTATACATAAAATGATTCCAAATCCAAACGGTACAAGATATATGCCATCCAGTCACGTGAATAAGTATTACAAGCCTTCCTTCACCTCGAACCCTGTGGAGGGAAATAAAATATTTTGGGTGAGCTAAAAGCTCAGCAGGTAACCAGTAAAATCAGTAATCAAATCGGTTTCACAATAGTTCATTTCAATGATGTCATAAATCAATGATGGAGTATCAATAATTCAATAAACATTTACAATGGAAAGCGATAGCAACATTCATTAAAAGGATACGGGCCCACATGGAGCCAAATATTCGCGCGCTCGCTCGTTCTCCTGCCATTTTCCCTTATTCCTCCAATTATTTGAAAATTTCCTTTTTGAGAAATAAAACCCTCGTGCCTTTGTTCGTTCATTCATCCCCTTCCGGACGTTGGCCGGACTCCACCCATCCGGACGTTGGCCGGACTACAAGGTAATACTCGAGTATACCAAAATCACCCAGGGTCACCATATCGCCCGACCGAGTCCGCTTCTGGCTCGAGTCGATCGGTAACGAAGGGCAGGACCCAATTCAGCCAAAAGGCTTACATTCATGCGCAAGTAACATTTCAATCGTTCCATCTTTGAAACTTTCACATTTATCAAGGTCGAGTGCGATAAAGTACACACTCGCCTAGAAAACTCCTTTTAACAATCATTGAAAGCACGTAACACGTTATCAAACAATAATACAAGTCATGAAGTCAAGAAAATACAGCAAACAAGGAACACTCACGTGCAAGCACGCATGATATGCAAGAAAACAGTTCAAAATTAACTTTGCAAACAGGTCAAAAGTAAATAATGCAAGAAAACAGTTCAAAAGTAAATAATGCAGGAAACGGTTCATAAATAACTTTAGAAATAGTTTGAGGTCACTCACCTCAATGGCTCAGAAATCATCCATCATATAGCATTGCCTTGCTCAAATTCAAGTCTTAGATCACAAATCAATGCAATCAAGTCCTTTCAAAGTTCGGACAGCACTTCCCCTAAATTTGCTAACTTTTCCAGCCATCATGGCTTCATTATTTCCTCAGCCAGTCCCAAAGGTACACACACAACAACAAGTTCATCCAATAGCCATTCAGCAAGTTCCAAGTAGTACAAGTACAATTCAGGCTAGGGAAAAGTCCGGAATGAAAGTGAAGCTCAAAACCAGGAAAAACAGTTTTTTTGATATCATTATGCGGTAATGGCACCAAAGGCACCACGATTATCGGATGAAGGTACAAGACCCACCGTTTCGAAGCTAAGAGATAGGGTTACAATATTACAGAAGGTCACTCAATCCAGTTTCGAGTGTAACCAGGTCAAAAATGCAAGATACTACACCAGAACCACAAAAACAGGTTCACAAATCGCATTCTGGTGCAACCATCATAAATCAGGTTACCTAAGTCCAAATCCAGAAATTCCAAAACCATCTGAAAGCTAAGAAACAGGGCTACATTTCATCAGAAGACCTCAACAACCAATTCGGAAGCATTCCTGACCAAAACAACCAATTACAGAAGCAATTCTCAAATTCGGGTAGAAACAGGGAAGCAAGGGTAATTCCATCTTTTCACAAGCTACGCTGCTCCGATTGACCTGAAATTTTGCAGGCACCTCTAAAATATCATTCCCTACAACTTTCATGTTTTAACCCAAGGCCAATTCGGCCTCTATCTATGAGCTACAAATTCGGGCAGAATGTACAATCATAGAACCCTAACTTTCCAAATTTCTTCCAAAACCGAAATTGCTTGCAATTAACCACTTTTTCCACCTCATAGAGTCCTTAAACATCATTTCCAATCATCATATATAACCACACAATCATGTTCATATGAAAACAGAAAAATCCCCAAAATTATAAAACTTCATCAATTCAACCACAAATCAAGAAATAATCCATAAAAGTGCATCTTATACCACCACCAATCATGAATTGAACATCATTAGAGGAAGGAGAGGGGTCCTTCACAACTCACCTTAGCAACACAAGAAAGAGAGCAACTAGTCACCTTAGCTTTCCAAACAACTTCACAACCAAGCTCAACTCCACCAAACTAAGAGGTTTTATGGAGTAATTGGAAGATTAATCGGTTTAATTGAAAGATTGGGCAAGATTGGAGACTAGAAAATTGAGAGCTTTTCTTTCTTTCTTTGAGCAAGAAAGTCGGCCAAGAGAGGTAAGAAATGAAGATGATTTTGGCCAATTTTTTGGTATTTATTTGGTAAAGGTAAAGGTAAAGTTAAATGGTCAAAGTCAAGAGTGAATTAGATGGTGACACTCGTCACCTTTAGGTTTAAAACTTATCTTTTTGTTCTCCAATACAAATATCTTAACACCTTGTAAAATAATATCATTTAATACAAAATTCCAACAAGTTGTCAAAAATATTATGCATGTACCGCACTTGCGGGTCCCACGTTCAAAATACGCTCTTAATTTCTCAAAAACTAACCGATACTAGAAAAATCATTTTAAAACTATCTTTGCTCATAAACTTTATCTGGGGAATTTTTCTAATAAAGAAAATGTAGAAAAGACGGGCGATTAAATAAAATAAACCCTAGAAATTTCTTTCGGGGCGTCACAAACTCCCCTCCTTAAAAGAATGTCGTCCTCGACATTCCATCTTGTACCAATCAAGTCGAGACATCCCGCAAGAATCACTAATATTTCAAACCAAACCCACAGTCCGGCATCCTAAACTTCAAGCCCAGGATACACTACAGAGATCTGAAGCCTAAGCTCTGATACCAACTGTGACGGCCCCACCTCCCCCTAAGGCGAACCAAAGGGTTCGGCGGGTCGCCTGCCCAACTCTCGCCGGGACTCACTCACTTACTACATTCCTCAAGTAAATTACAAGGTACAACTCAAATAATACATCCAATTCTCCAAATATTACATATCATAAGCGAAGCGGAAACTAGTTCCCAAAACTATACATAAAATGATTCCAAATCCAAACGGTACAAGATATATGCCATCCAGTCACGTGAATAAGTATTACAAGCCTTCCTTCACCTCGAACCCTGTGGAGGGAAATAAAATATTTTTGGGGTGAGCTAAAAGCTCAGCGAGTAACCAGTAAAATCAGTAATCAAATCGGTTTCACAATAGTTCATTTCAATGATGTCATAAATCAATGATGGAGTATCAATAATTCAAGAAACATTTACAATGGAAAGCGATAGCAACATTCATTAAAAGGATACGGGCCCACATGGAGCCAAATATTCGCGCGCTCGCTCGTTCTCCTGCCATTTCCCCTTATTCCTCCAATTATTTGAAAATTTCCTTTTTGAGAAATAAAACCCTCGTGCCTTTGTTCGTTCATTCATCCCCTTCCGGACGTTGGCCGGACTCCACCCATCCGGACGTTGGCCGGACTACAAGGTAATACTCGAGTATACCAAAATCACCCAGGGTCACCATATCGTCCGATCGAATCCGCTTCTGGCTCGAGTCGATCGGTAACGAAGGGCAGGGCCCAATTCAGCCAAACGGCTTACATTCATGCGCAAGTAACATTTCAATCGTTCCATCTTTGAAAATTTCACATTTATCAAGGTCGAGTGCGATAAAGTACATACTCGCCTAGAAAACTCGTTTTAACAATCATTGAAAGCACGTAACACGTTATCAAACAATAATACAAGTCATGAAGTCAAGAAAATACAGCAAACAAGGAACACTCACGTGCAAGCACGCATGATATGCAAGAAAACAGTTCAAAAGTAACTTTGGAAACAGGTCAAAAGTAAATAATGCAAGAAAACAGTTCAAAAGTAAATAATGCAGGAAACGGTTCATAAATAACTTTAGAAATAGTTTGAGGTCACTCACCTCAATGGCTCAGAAATCATCCATCATATAGCATTGCCTTGCTCAAATTCAAGTCTTAGATCACAAATCAATGCAATCAAGTCCTTTCAAAGTTCGGACAGCACTTCCCCTAAATTTGCTAACTTTTCCAGCCATCATGGCTTCATTATTTCCTCAGCCAGTCCCAAAGGTACACACACAACAACAAGTTCATCCAATAGCCATTCAGCAAGTTCCAAGTAGTACAAGTACAATTCAAGCTAGGGAAAAGTCCGGAATGAAAGTGAAGCTCAAAACCAGGAAAAATAGTTTTTTTGATATCATTATACGGTAATGGCACCAAAGGCACCACGATTATCGGATGAAGGTACAAGACCCACCGTTTCGAAGCTAAGAGATAGGGCTACAATATTACAGAAGGTCACTCAACCCAGTTTCGAGTGTAACCAGGTCAAAAATGCAAGATACTACACCAGAACCACAAAAACAGGTTCACAAATCGCATTCTGGTGCAACCATCATAAATCAGGTTACCTAAGTCCAAATCCAGAAATTCCAAAACCATCTGATAGCTAAGAAACAGGGCTACATTTCATCAGAAGACCTCAACAACCAATTCGGAAGCATTCCTGACAAAAACAACCAATTACAGAAGCAATTCTCAAATTCGGGTAGAAACAGGGAAGCAAGGGTAATTCCATCTTTTCACAAGCTACGCTGCTCCGATTGACCTGAAATTTTGTAGGCACCTCTAAAATATCATTCCCTACAACTTTAATGTTTTAACCCAAGGCCAATTCGGCCTCTATCTATGAGCTACAAATTCGGGCAGAATGTACAATCATAGAACCCTAACTTTCCAAATTTCTTCCAAAACCGAAATTGCTTGCAATTAACCACTTTTTCCACCTCATAGAGTCCTTAAACATCATTTCCAATCATCATATATAACCACACAATCATGTTCATATGAAAACAGAAAACTCCCCAAAATTATAAAACTTCATCAATTCAACCACAAATCAAGAAATAATCCATAAAAGTGCATCTTATACCACCACCAATCATGAATTGAACATCATTAGAGGAAGGAGAGGGGTCCTTCACAACTCACCTTAGCAACACAAGAAAGAGAGCAACTAGTCACCTTAGCTTTCCAAACAACTTCACAACCAAGCTCAACTCCACCAAACTAAGAGGTTTTATGGAGTAATTGGAAGATTAATCGGTATAATTGAAAGATTGGGCAAGATTGGAGACTAGAAAATTGAGAGCTTTTCTTTCTTTCTTTGAGCAAGGAAAGTCGGCCCAAGAGAGGTAGAAATGAAGATGATTATTGGCCAAATTTTTTTGGTCTATTTATTTGGTAAAGGTAAAGGTAAAGTTAAATGGTCAAAGTCAAGAGGAAATTAGATGGTGACACTTGTCACCTTTAGGTTTTAAAAACTTATCTTTTTGTTCTCCAATACAAATATCTATAACAACCTTGTAAAATAATATCATTTATACAAAATTCACAAGTTGTCAAAAAATATTTATGCATGTACCGCACTGCGGGTCCCACGTTCGAAAAATCACGCTCTTAATTTTTCAAAAACTAACCGATACTAGAAAAATCATTTTAAAACTATTTTTGCCCATAAACTTTATCTGGGGAATTTTTCTAATTAAGAAAATGTAGAAAAGGCGGGCGTTTAAAAAATAAACCCTAGAAAATTAGAAAATTTTCGGGTTCTCACACTCATTCTTTTCGGGGAGTCACAAACTCTCCTTCTTAAAAGAATGTCGTCCTCGACATTCCATCTTGTACCAATCAAGTCCAGACATCCCGCAAAAATCACTCAAGCATTCCAAGTAAACACTAAGAGTCAAATCAAACCCACAGTCCGGCATCCTAAACTTCAAGCCTAGGATACACTACAGAGATCTGAAGCCTAAGCTCTGATACCAACTGTCACGGCCCCACCTCCCCCTAAGGCGAACCAGAGGGTTCGGCGGGTCGCCTGCCCAACTCCCGCCGGGACTCACTCACTTACTACATTCCTCAAGTAAATTACAAGGTACAACTCAAATAATACATCCAATTCTCCAAATATTACATATCATAAGCGAAGCGGAAACTAGTTCCCAAAACTATACATAAAATGATTCCAAATCCAAACGGTACAAGATATATGCCATCCAGTCACGTGAATAAGTATTGCAAGCCTTCCTTCACCTCGAACCCTGTGGAGGGAAATAAAATATTTTTGGGGTGAGCTAAAAGCTCAGCGAGTAACCAGTAAAATCAGTAATCAAATCGGTTTCACAATAGTTCATTTCAATGATGTCATAAATCAATGATGGAGTATCAATAATTCAAGAAACATTTACAATGGAAAGCGATAGCAACATTCATTAAAAGGATACGGGCCCACATGGAGCCAAATATTCGCGCGCTCGCTCGTTCTCCTGCCATTTCCCCTTATTCCTCCAATTATTTGAAAATTTCCTTTTGAGAAATAAAACCCTCGTGCCTTTGTTCGTTCATTCATCCCCTTCCGGACGTTGGCCGGACTCCACCCATCCGGACGTTGGCCGGACTACAAGGTAATACTCGAGTATACCAAAATCACCCAGGGTCACCATATCGCCCGACCGAGTCCGCTTCTGGCTCGAGTCGATCGGTAACGAAGGGCAGGACCCAATTCAGCCAAAAGGCTTACATTCATGCGCAAGTAACATTTCAATCGTTCCATCTTTGAAAATTTCACATTTATCAAGGTCGAGTGCGATAAAGTACACACTCGCCTAGAAAACTCATTTTAACAATCATTGAAAGCACGTAACACGTTATCAAACAATAATACAAGTCATGAAGTCAAGAAAATACAGCAAACAAGGAACACTCACGTGCAAGCACGCATGATATGCAAGAAAACAGTTCAAAAGTAACTTTGGAAACAGGTCAAAAGTAAATAATGCAAGAAAACAGTTCAAAAGTAAATAATGCAGGAAACGGTTCATAAATAACTTTAGAAATAGTTTGAGTTCACTCACCTCAATGGCTCAGAAATCATCCATCATATAGCATTGCCTTGCTCAAATTCAAGTCTTAGATCACAAACTCAATGCAATCAAGTCCTTTCAAAGTTCGGACAGCACTTCCCCTAAATTTGCTAACTTTTCCAGCCATCATGGCTTCATTATTTCCTCAGCCAGTCCCAAAGGTGCACACACAACAACAAGTTCATCCAATAGCCATTCAGCAAGTTCCAAGTAGTACAAGTACAATTCAAGCTAGGGAAAAGTCCGGAATGAAAGTGAAGCACAAAACCAGGAAAAACAATTTTTTTGATATCATTATGCGGTAATGGCACCAAAGGCACTACGATTATCGGATGAAGGTGCAAGACCCACCATTTCGAAGCTAAGAGATAGGGCTACAATATTACAGAAGGTCACTCAACCCAGTTTCGAGTGTAACCAGGTCAAAAATGCAAGATACTACACCAGAACCACAAAAACAGGTTCACAAATCGCATTCTGGTGCAACCATCATAAATCAGGTTACCTAAGTCCAAATCCAGAAATTCCAAAACCAGCTGAAAACTAAGAAACAGGGATACATTTCATCAGAAGACCTCAACAACCAATTCGGAAGCATTCCTGACCAAAACAACCAATTACAGAAGCAATTCTCAAATTCGGGTAGAAACAGGGCAGCAAGGGTAATTCCATCTTTTCACGAGCTACGCTGCTCCGATTGACCTGAAATTTTGCAGGCACCTCTAAAATATCATTCCCTACAACATTTATGTTTTAATCCAAGGCCAATTCGGCCTCTATCTATGAGCTACAAATTCGGGCAGAATGTACAATCATAGAACCCTAACTTTCCAAATTTCTTCCAAAACCGAAATTGCTTGCAATTAACCACTTTTTCCACCTCATAGAGTCCTTAAACATCATTTCCAATCATCATATATAACCACACAATCATGTTCATATGAAAACAGAAAACTCCCCAAAATTATAAAACTTCATCAATTCAACCACAAATCAAGAAATAATCCATAAAAGTGCATCTTATACCACCACCAATCATGAATTGAACATCATTAGAGGAAGGAGAGGGGTCCTTCACAACTCACCTTAGCAACACAAGAAAGAGAGCAACTAGTCACCTTAGCTTTCCAAACAACTTCACAACGAAGCTCAACTCCACCAAACTAAGAGGTTTTATGGAGTAATTGGAAGATTAATCGGTTTAATTGAAAGATTGGGCAAGATTGGAGACTAGAAAATTGAGAGCTTTTCTTTCTTTCTTTGAGCAAGAAAGTCGGCCAAGAGAGGTAAGAAATGAAGATGATTTTGGCCAATTTTTTGGTATTTATTTGGTAAAGGTAAAGGTAAAGTTAAATGGTCAAAGTCAAGAGTGAATTAGATGGTGACACTTGTCACCTTTAGGTTTAAAACTTATCTTTTTGTTCTCCAATACAAATATCTTAACACCTTGTAAAATAATATCATTTAATACAAAATTCCAACAAGTTGTCAAAAATATTATGCATGTACCGCACTTGCGGATCCCACGTTCAAAATACGCTCTTAATTTCTCAAAAACTAACCGATACTAGAAAAATCATTTTAAAACTATCTTTGCTCATAAACTTTATCTGGGGAATTTTTCTAATAAAGAAAATGTAGAAAAGGCGGGCGATTAAATAAAATAAACCCTAGAAATTTCTTTCGGGGCGTCACAAACTCCCCTCCTTAAAAGAATGTCGTCCTCGACATTCCATCTTGTACCAATCAAGTCGAGACATCCCGCAAGAATCACTAATATTTCAAACCAAACCCACAGTCCGGCATCCTAAACTTCAAGCCTAGGATACACTACAGAGATCTGAAGCCTAAGCTCTGATACCAACTGTGACGGCCCCACCTCCCCCTAAGGCGAACCAAAGGGTTCGGCGGGTCGCCTGCCCAACTCTCGCCTGGACTCACTCACTTACTACATTCCTCAAGTAAATTACAAGGTACAACTCAAATAATACATCCAATTCTCCAAATATTACATATCATAAGCGAAACGGAAACTAGTTCCCAAAACTATACATAAAATGATTCCAAATCCAAACGGTACAAGATATATGCCATCCAGTCACGTGAATAAGTATTACAAGCCTTCCTTCACCTCGAACCCTGTGGAGGGAAATAAAATATTTTTGGGGTGAGCTAAAAGCTCAGCGAGTAACCAGTAAAATCAGTAATCAAATCGGTTTCACAATAGTTCATTTCAATGATGTCATAAATCAATGATTGAGTATCAATAATTCAAGAAACATTTACAATGGAAAGCGATAGCAACATTCATTAAAAGGATACGGGCCCACATGGAGCCAAATATTCGCGCGCTCGCTCGTTCTCCTGCCATTTCCCCTTATTCCTCCAATTATTTAAAAATTTCCTTTTTGAGAAATAAAACCCTCGTGCCTTTGTTCGTTCATTCATCCCTTTCCGGATGTTGGCCGGACTCCACCCATCCGGACGTTGGCCGGACTCCACCCATCCGGACGTTGCCGGACGACAAGGTAATACTCGAGTATACCAAATTCACCCAGGGTCACCATATCTCCCGACCGAGTCCGCTTCTGGCTCGAGTCGATCGGTAACGAAGGGCAGGGCCCAATTCAGCCAAAAGGCTTACATTCATGCGCAAGTAACATTTCAATCGTTCCATCTTTGAAAATTTCACATTTATCAAGGTCGAGTGCGATAAAGTACACACTCGCCTAGAAAACTCCTTTTAACAATCATTGAAAGCACGTAACACGTTATCAAACAATAATACAAGTCATGAAGTCAAGAAAATACAGCAAACAAGGAACACTCACGTGCAAGCACGCATGATATGCAAGAAAACAGTTCAAAAGTAACTTTGGAAACAGGTCAAAAGTAAATAATGCAAGAAAACAGTTCAAAAGTAAATAATGCAGGAAACGGTTCATAAATAACTTTAGAAATAGTTTGAGTTCACTCACCTCAATGGCTCAGAAATCATCCATCATATAGCATTGCCTTGCTCAAATTCAAGTCTTAGATCACAAACTCAATGCAATCAAGTCCTTTCAAAGTTCGGACAGCACTTCCCCTAAATTTGCTAACTTTTCCAGCCATCATGGCTTCATTATTTCCTCAGCCAGTCCCAAAGGTGCACACACAACAACAAGTTCATCCAATAGCCATTCAGCAAGTTCCAAGTAGTACAAGTACAATTCAAGCTAGGGAAAAGTCCGGAATGAAAGTGAAGCTCAAAACCAGGAAAAACAATTTTTTTGATATCATTATGCGGTAATGGCACCAAAGGCACTACGATTATCGGATGAAGGTGCAAGACCCACCGTTTCGAAGCTAAGAGATAGGGCTACAATATTACAGAAGGTCACTCAACCCAGTTTCGAGTGTAACCAGGTCAAAAATGCAAGATACTACACCAGAACCACAAAAACAGGTTCACAAATCGCATTCTGGTGCAACCATCATAAATCAGGTTACCTAAGTCCAAATCCAGAAATTCCAAAACCAGCTGAAAACTAAGAAACAGGGATACATTTCATCAGAAGACCTCAACAACCAATTCGGAAGCATTCCTGACCAAAACAACCAATTACAGAAGCAATTCTCAAATTCGGGTAGAAACAGGGCAGCAAGGGTAATTCCATCTTTTCACGAGCTACGCTGCTCCGATTGACCTGAAATTTTGCAGGCACCTCTAAAATATCATTCCCTACAACATTTATGTTTTAATCCAAGGCCAATTCGGCCTCTATCTATGAGCTACAAATTCGGGCAGAATGTACAATCATAGAACCCTAACTTTCCAAATTTCTTCCAAAACCGAAATTGCTTGCAATTAACCACTTTTTCCACCTCATAGAGTCCTTAAACATCATTTCCAATCATCATATATAACCACACAATCATGTTCATATGAAAACAGAAAAATCCCCAAAATTATAAAACTTCATCAATTCAACCACAAATCAAGAAATAATCCATAAAAGTGCATCTTATACCACCACCAATCATGAATTGAACATCATTAGAGGAAGGAGAGGGGTCCTTCACAACTCACCTTAGCAACACAAGAAAGAGAGCAACTAGTCACCTTAGCTTTCCAAACAACTTCACAACCAAGCTCAACTCCACCAAACTAAGAGGTTTTATGGAGTAATTGGAAGATTAATCGGTTTAATTGAAAGATTGGGCAAGATTGGAGACTAGAAAATTGAGAGCTTTTCTTTCTTTCTTTGAGCAAGAAAGTCGGCCAAGAAGCTTGCAAAATTGAAGTAATTTTGGTCAATTTTTAGTATTTATTTGGTAAAGGTAAAGGTAAAGTTAAATGGTCAAAGTCAAGAGTGAATTAGATGGTGACACTTGTCACCTTTAGGTTTAAAACTTATCTTTTTGTATCTCCAATTACAAATATCTTAACACCTTGTAAAATAATATCATATTAATACAAAATTCCAACAAGTTGTCAAAAATATAATGCATTTACCGCACTAGCGGGTCCCACGTTCAAAATACGCTCTTAATTTTTCAAAAACTAACCTATACTAGAAAAATCATTTTAAAACTATCTTTGTTCATAAACTTTATCTGGCGAATTTTTCTAATAAAGAAAAAGTAGAAAAGGCGGGCGAGCAATAAAATAAACCCTAGAAAATTAGAAAATTTTCGGGTTCTCGCACTCATTCTTTCGGGGCGTCACAAACTCCCCTCCTTAAAAGAATGTCGTCCTCGACATTCCATCTTGTACCAATCAAGTCGAGAAATCCCGCAAGAATCACTAATATTTCAAACCAAACCCACAGTCCGGCATCCTAAACTTCAAGCCTAGGATACACTACAGAGACTGAGCCTAAGCTTCTGATACCAACTGTGACGGCCCCCACCTTCCCCCTAAGGCGAACCAAAGGGTTCGGCGGGTCGCCTGCCCCAACTCTCGCCTGGGACTCACTCACTTACTACATTCCTCAAGTAAAATTACCAAGGTACAACTCAAATAATACATCCAATTCTCCAAAATTACATATTCATTAAGCGAAGCGCCGAAAACTAGTTCCAAACTATACATAACATGATTCCAAATCCAAACGGTACAAGATATTGCCATCAGGTCACGTGGAATAAAGTATTACAAGCCTTTCCGTTTCACCTCGCAACCCTGTGGAGGAAATAAAATATTTGGGTTGAGCTAAAGCTCAGGCAGGGTAACCAGTTAAATCAGTAATCAAATCAGGTTTCACAATAGTTTCATTTCAATGATGTCATAAATCAATGATGGAGTATCAATAATTCAATAAAACATTTACAATGGAAAGCGATAGCAACATTCATTAAAAGGATACATGGGCCCACATGGCAGCCAAATATTCGCCGCTCGCTCGTTCTCTGCCATTTCCCTTAATTTCCTCCAATTTTTGAAAATTTTCCTTTTTTGAGAAATAAAACCCTCGTGCCTTTGTTCGTTATTCATCCCCTTTCCGGACGTTTGGCCGGAACTCCACCCATTCCGGACGTTTGGCCGGACTACAAGGTATACTCGAGTATACCAAAATTCACCCAGGGTCACCATATCGTTCCGACCGAATCCGCTTCTTGCGCTCGGAGTCGATCGGTAACGAGCGCAGGCCCAATCAGCCAACGGCTAACATTCATGCCGCAAGTACATTTCAATCGTTCCATCTGAAAATTTCACATTTATCAAGGTCAGTGCGATAAAAGTACATACTCGCCTAGAAAACTCGTTTTTAACAATCATTTGAAAGCACGTAACACGTTATCAAACAATAATTACAAGTCATGAAGTCAAGAAAATACAGCAAACAAGGAACACTTCACTGCAAGCACGCATATATGCAAGAAAACAGTTCAAAAGTAACTTTGGAAACAGGTTCAAGTACAATAATGGCAAGAAAACAGTTCAAAAAGTAAATAATGCCAGGAAACGGTTCATAAATAACTTTAGAAATAGTTTGAGCGTCACTCACCTCAATGGCTCGAAATTCATCCATTATTATTGCTTGCCTTGCTCAATTTCAAGTCTTAGATCACAAACTCAAATGCAATCAAGTCCTTTCAAAGTTTCGGACAAGCACTTCCCCTAAATTTGCTAACTTTTCAGCCATCAATGGCTTCATTATTTCCTCAGCCATTCCCAAAGGTACACACACAACAACAAGTTCATCCAATAAGCCATTCAGGCAAGTTCCAAGTAGTACAAGTTACAATTCAAGCTAGGGGAAAAGTCCGGAATGAAGTGAAGCTTTTTCAAAACCCAGGAAAAACAGTTTTTTTGATATCATTTATACCGGTAATTGGCACCAATAGGCACCACGGATTATCGGATGAAGGGTACAAGACCCACCGTTCGAAGCTAAGAGATAGGGCTACAATATTACAGAAGGTCACTCAACCAGTTTCGAGTGTAACCATGCTGTCAAAAATGCAAGATACTTACACCAGAACCACAAAACAGGTTCCACAATCTGCATTCTGGTGCAACCATTCATAAATCAGGTTACCTAAGTCCAAATCCAGAAATTCCAAAACCATCTTGATAAGTAAGAAACAGGCTACATTTCATCAGAAGACCTCAACAACCAATTCGGAAGCATTCCTGACAAAAACAACCAATTACAGAAGCAATTCTCAAATTCGGGTAGAAACAGGGAAGCAAGGGTAATTCCATCTTTTCACAAGCTACGCTGCTCCGATTGACCTGATATTTTGTAGGCACCTCTAAAATATCATTCCCTACAACTTTAATGTTTTAACCCAAGGCCAATTCGGCCTCTATCTATGAGCTACAAATTCGGGCAGAATGTACAATCATAGAACCCTAACTTTCCAAATTTCTTCCAAAACCGAAATTGCTTGCAATTAACCACTTTTTCCACCTCATAGAGTCCTTAAACATCATTTCCAATCATCATATATAACCACACAATCATGTTCATATGAAAACAGAAAAATCCCCAAAATTATAAAACTTCATCAATTCAACCACAAATCAAGAAATAATCCATAAAAGTGCATCTTATACCACCACCAATCATGAATTGAACATCATTAGAGGAAGGAGAGGGGTCCTTCACAACTCACCTTAGCAACACAAGAAAGAGAGCAACTAGTCACCTTAGCTTTCCAAACAACTTCACAACCAAGCTCAACTCCACCAAACTAAGAGGTTTTATGGAGTAATTGGAAGATTAATCGGTTTAATTGAAAGATTGGGCAAGATTGGAGACTAGAAAATTGAGAGCTTTTCTTTCTTTCTTTGAGCAAGAAAGTCGGCCAAGAGAGGTAAGAAATGAAGATGATTTTGGCCAATTTTTTGGTATTTATTTGGTAAAGGTAAAGGTAAAGTTAAATGGTCAAAATCAAGAGTGAATTAGATGGTGACACTTGTCACCTTTAGGTTTAAAACTTATCTTTTTGTTCTCCAATACAAATATCTTAACACCTTGTAAAATAATATCATTTAATACAAAATTCCAACAAGTTGTCAAAAATATTATGCATGTACCGCACTTGCGGGTCCCACGTTCAAAATACGCTCTTAATTTCTCAAAAACTAACCGATACTAGAAAAATCATTTTAAAACTATCTTTGCTCATAAACTTTATCTGGGGAATTTTTCTAATAAAGAAAATGTAGAAAAGACGGGCGATTAAATAAAATAAACCCTAGAAATTTCTTTCGGGGCGTCACAAACTCCCCTCCTTAAAAGAATGTCGTCCTCGACATTCCATCTTGTACCAATCAAGTCGAGACATCCCGCAAGAATCACTAATATTTCAAACCAAACCCACAGTCCGGCATCCTAAACTTCAAGCCCAGGATACACTACAGAGATCTGAAGCCTAAGCTCTGATACCAACTGTGACGGCCCCACCTCCCCCTAAGGCGAACCAAAGGGTTCGGCGGGTCGCCTGCCCAACTCTCGCCGGGACTCACTCACTTACTACATTCCTCAAGTAAATTACAAGGTACAACTCAAATAATACATCCAATTCTCCAAATATTACATATCATAAGCGAAGCGGAAACTAGTTCCCAAAACTATACATAAAATGATTCCAAATCCAAACGGTACAAGATATATGCCATCCAGTCACGTGAATAAGTATTACAAGCCTTCCTTCACCTCGAACCCTGTGGAGGGAAATAAAATATTTTTGGGGTGAGCTAAAAGCTCAGCGAGTAACCAGTAAAATCAGTAATCAAATCGGTTTCACAATAGTTCATTTCAATGATGTCATAAATCAATGATGGAGTATCAATAATTCAAGAAACATTTACAATGGAAAGCGATAGCAACATTCATTAAAAGGATACGGGCCCACATGGAGCCAAATATTCGCGCGCTCGCTCGTTCTCCTGCCATTTCCCCTTATTCCTCCAATTATTTGAAAATTTCCTTTTTGAGAAATAAAACCCTCGTGCCTTTGTTCGTTCATTCATCCCCTTCCGGACGTTGGCCGGACTCCACCCATCCGGACGTTGGCCGGACTAAAAGGTAATACTCGAGTATACCAAAATCACCCAGGGTCACCATATCGCCCGACCGAGTCCGCTTCTGGCTCGAGTCGATCGGTAACGAAGGGCAGGGCCCAATTCAGCCAAAAAGGCTTACATTCATGCGCAAGTAACATTTCAATCGTTCCATCTTTGAAAATTTCACATTTATCAAGGTCGAGTGCGATAAAGTACACACTCGCCTAGAAAACTCCTTTTAACAATCATTGAAAGCACGTAACACGTTATCAAACAATAATACAAGTCATGAAGTCAAGAAAATACAGCAAACAAGGAACACTCACGTGCAAGCACGCATGATATGCAAGAAAACAGTTCAAAATTAACTTTGCAAACAGGTCAAAAGTAAATAATGCAAGAAAACAGTTCAAAAGTAAATAATGCAGGAAACGGTTCATAAATAACTTTAGAAATAGTTTGAGGTCACTCACCTCAATGGCTCAGAAATCATCCATCATATAGCATTGCCTTGCTCAAATTCAAGTCTTAGATCACAAATCAATGCAATCAAGTCCTTTCAAAGTTCGGACAGCACTTCCCCTAAATTTGCTAACTTTTCCAGCCATCATGGCTTCATTATTTCCTCAGCCAGTCCCAAAGGTACACACACAACAACAAGTTCATCCAATAGCCATTCAGCAAGTTCCAAGTAGTACAAGTACAATTCAAGCTAGGGAAAAGTCCGGAATGAAAGTGAAGCTCAAAACCTGGAAAAACAGTTTTTTTGATATCATTATGCGGTAATGGCACCAAAGGCACCACGATTATCGGATGAAGGTACAAGACCCACCGTTTCGAAGCTAAGAGATAGGGTTACAATATTACAGAAGGTTACTCAATCCAGTTTCGAGTGTAACCAGGTAAAAAATGCAAGATACTACACCAGAACCACAAAAACAGGTTCACAAATCGCATTCTGGTGCAACCATCATAAATCAGGCTACCTAAGTCCAAATCCAGAAATTCCAAAACCAGCTGAAAGCTAAGAAACAGGGCTACATTTCATCAGAAGACCTCAACAACCAATTCGGAAGCATTCCTGACCAAAACAACCAATTACAGAAGCAATTCTCAAATTCGGGTAGAAACAGGG
>NW_020863205.1:0-38166 GCF_003713205.1 Coffea eugenioides | reverse complement strand
TTAAGTATTTAGCAAGTCATCTCTTGTCTCTCTAAGACTAACTTGCACTTGAAGATGTTAAGCTATTTGTCAAACTACTTGCCAATCTTTTGTCATCTTCTCTTCTCTTTTGCAATGCTAATGATTTTTTTGTTTTGTTTAGTCTCATATTGTTAGCTGCATACTTGATTGGTAATTTATAATTTTAAGAATGCTATTTCGCAAACATTACTGTTAATCTTATTTTATATGACAATAGATTATAGGGGGCCTAGGCTGTGCTTAGCACAGCCGATAACCTCCTAGTTATCATTACTCTCTTTAGTGGGTTGCATGGAAGCAAACACAGTCGGTGGCTCACAAACGCAATTCACAGCCCAATTGCAAGCAGCAGGTCACGTGAACGGCGCATGAAGGACGACAACTTTTCAGCAAATCACCAATTGACATGTCAGCAAAAACACACACCTTCGGACAAGTTCCTAAGCACTTAGTCTACCTTAGGTTGATGAAAGATCGACCCCTCAATCGCAGGGAGTATGGTAACGGAGACGGGGTAGGGACGGTCATCAAAAGGATTGTTTCTGAACAGTTCACGATTAGGATTTGGTTCAAAAAAATTGTATAGTCTAAATCACTTCTTATACCTCGTTTTTAATAATATATGTGAAACTCATAAAAATTTGTTTTAAAATTACACGTTGTGCAAATAAAATTACACCGTATGCAAAATGCACAAAACCGCAGGGAACCGTTCGTAACGAGTGGGGAACGAGAAGGATGGGACAGTACAACAAAAGCCAAGGAGCAATCTTTCCGAAGACAGCTGATATGCCACAGCGACACTCCATAACACTTAATGCAGCTGCCTAAACATCGTTATGAAAAAATAAAGAAGATTAAACGGCTGGCATAATTTGTTAATTCTCAGAAGCATAAATCCAAATTATGCAGATTCAGTCTATTCATGCCACGTCGCCATGTATTTTTTCACTTGCAAATTATCTTTGATAAGATAGATTTTTAGTATTACTGCATTAGTTGTTTAGAAAAGTGAAATTGAATCAAGTATGTAAAAGCAAAATAGAGTCAACAAATATAAGTATATGCAGTAAAATGGTAAGTTAAACATTTACCAAAACAAAAGCAAAATAGAGTCAACAAATATAAGTATATGCAATAAAATGGTAAGTTAAACATATACTAGATGCACTAAAGTCGGACCGTTATAAAAGACTTTACTATCTATCATATGTAAAAGTGCCTTGAATGATTTCTATACCATTTATTAAAGTGCTTGGAATGATTAAAATATATTATGTACTCTTCATACATAATATATTTTCTTTTTCTCTTTGTTTTCAAAAAATATTGTAATTGGGAAAAATCAAGGTCCAGTTGCCAACATCTTCATCTCGACAATTGTTAGGCTCCGATCCCCTTCAAATGAGCTCCTTATCCATTTCTATGGTTTTTACCTTAATTTCTATTTATTTTAATTCTTTAATGATTATTTTTTTTGACTTTTTTCATATTTTGTTTTGGGTTTTTCTCCCTTTTTTGTTTTGATTAATTGTGTTGTGTTACTTGATGATAATGATTCAGTAAAGATCAGAATTTTCCTCTGAAGCAGATTTTTTTAAAATTTCCTAATGATGATTATATTGGCAATCTATAGTGTTATTCATTTAGATACGTCAAATTTTAATAGATGAATTCTAAAGAATTATTTCGTTTTTGTTGTGACAATTTTAGGTCCCATTTTACTATACTAAAGAATTATTTCTTTTTTTTTTTTGTAACAATTTTAGTCCCATTTTACCACAAAGAGAGGAAACTTTTAATGAAAATAAATTTGGGATGTTAAATTTAGAACATGATAAGACGGAAGTCTAATGATTCTTTTAGTGAAGGATGTACGAGAGAGATATTTTGGAGGTATTAGTCTGTGTGTGCTTATTAGTGTGAGATCAATGGAGTCTATTTTGTTAATGATTTGATGTTAATTACTATTTTGTTATAATGAATAAGTTCCATAAAAAAAGAGGATATCTTATTAGTGTAAATGGACCCTAATTTGCACATCTTATTAGTGTAAAACGATTTGTGCAGTAGCAATATACAATGTAAAAAAAAAAAAAATTACTATAGGTCCATTTCCAGCTTGGAGTGTTAGTTATAATGCTCATGCAATTAGTCAATAGATCAGTACTGACAATGATCAATGTGCCTATAAATGGCCATGTGATATTGATTTCTCTATTATCTCACTACATTTATGCATTTGTCGTTGTTAAGCTAAATTTTGTGTTAGTACTTGCTCAAAAATTCTAAACATAAAATTCAGTTAGAAAAACACTAAGGTACAAAGAAGGTAATAATAGTTAAGGCCTCAACATTTAGCAAATAAAATTGAAAACATGATATAGTAAGTTCATTCCAAGTTAATTGCATAACACAATTTAGTTAAATCTAAAAAGTTCTAGCAAACATACAAAAAAATATCGTCTTCAAATCTTACTAATACCACTTAAGCAATAGCGTAATTACGTGAAATTAAAAAGATGTAAGGGATTAGGTGGTAGTCAATAGACTAGGTGGGTAAAGATGGAGATTGTAGCCAACTTAAATGCAACTATTGTAGCGAGCTATGGCCAAATCTATGTATGGTTTCAATCACTTTCGGTTTGACAAGATATTTCGTGCACGTATGTATGGTTGTTCATGAAACTGGCCAGCTAATTCCAATCAATTTTGTTTTGACAAGATATTTTCATGCACGTACGTATGGTTGTTCATGAAACTAGCTCGCCAATTCCAATCTTTAAATAGAGTGTCCGGGCTTAATCACATTAGTCAAGAAGTTTAATTAAAATTACAAACATATGCTACTATTCCTCCTTTCTTTTTGAAACATTAGTTTGCTACCCTCAACTCTTTTGATTGTTTAATTCCACTTTGTTTTTCTTTCTAATACTTTGCTATATATATATAGATATATATATATATTCATATTACTATTTCACCAAGCATATTACCCCTTATTTAGCCAAATGGGGCACATGTTACAACGCAATTGTGATTCAAATAAATAAATTATATAAGTATACATAATTATATATATATATATTATTTATACATGGATCCAGGTAGGATTTAGTTTAGATCTGAAATTAGATACGAATAATAAAAAATCAAACCCTATCTAAATCCATGTATATGTGTGTGTGTAAGTAAATTGGATATAGATGCATTTGAAACTTTGAAAATGGATAGACTAGTTGATAATAATTCTTCCTTTGAGTTCATAATATTGTATTCAAATTCTTGAATGTTAATTTTATTATTTGAAAACAAAAATTGAATGGTATTTATGTTATTTTTTAATTTTATATATTTTTAAAATATTTTTACTTTAGTTATTCACTGTATATTCAGAAAAATACTCACGGATACCTATTGGATTTCTAGATCCATGAGAGCCTGAGTCTGAGTTTACTTTTTCAGATCCATAAAGGTTTCGGTCTGGATCTAACTAAATTTAATAAGTTTGGAACTAGATCAAAGGGATTTAATCCAAATTCTACCCATTTGCATGCCCAAATGCAAGGACAAGTCTATCATGATTTTCCTGATCTAACACCTAAGGAGAATAGTCCTGAATATTTTTCAATTATACTTTCATGATATTGCACATGAGTTTAAAAATAGAATGTGCATAATACCAAATGGAAAGTTAAATGAAGAGTGAAGAAGTTAATGAACATTTGGGAAGAAAAACCATACCTAAATTTTTTCAAAAGATTACAAGACTTTCTTTCAATATCTGATATTCAAGTCCGTGTCATGAAAGATGTCAATTTATATTAACACGATTATAATTGCCGGCCTGCTGATCAAGTTAATGCAATGTGGGTTGAAGGAAATAATGCAAACATACCATTTGAGAGAGAAATGGTAGCACATTCTCATGCTGGTACTAGACACAGAGTTAGGCAATATTATGGTTGCTATGATGCACTTCGATATCCTATTCTATTTTCAAATGAAGAAATAGATTGGTATCAAACTATTCCAAAGATTGATCCTAATGCTTCAATCAAACATGATAATTCAATCTCAAATTTTCCAACATCTACGTCTCCTAATGATGTCTTTGCTAATGAAGAACTAGGTATTTCACCAATTCCGAAACATATTGCGTTTCTATATTGCTCAATGATATATTAACTAAGTATCATAAGGACCATGTAGAAGTTACCGAAGAATGCAAGAAGAAAGTCTCATATCGATAATCTTGTACTGATTGTGATCAATGTACAACTTTGTGTACCTGAAAGATTCTAAATTTACAAAGTATGACTGTGATCAGTCCATGGATGAGCTCATGTTGCCAGATAGAACTGCATTAATCAATTTCTTAAACCTTCTCCTACCTAATTAAACATGACGGGTATTTTACATACGTGCAAGCTAAAAAATACCGAATTACACCCGTTCACTGCAAGTATACAGATCAACTAGTAGTTTAGGGTATATATCGGGTCGATCCACAAGGGAAGAATGCAAATTACCGTTTTTTCAAACTCCTTTATTATTTAGACTACCACAAATATAAAAATTTAAGAAAAATACACCAGGAAAGTCCTAGATATATGGAATTTCCTTACTTTACTCTTGCAATTGAGATATATCGGTTTAAGTGAATGCTATTATTCTTGATATCGTAGGCGTAATTTCCTAATTGTATGTGAAACCTACTTTCGTAGTGAATCAACTATACTCTGTAATTAAGTCGATACCACTCCTCGTGGTATGAAATTAACTACAAGTTCATTTCTTCTATGAAAATTACAGAACAAGTTCACTTAAGCCGCATAGGTGCACCTCTACTTTCGTGAGTGCTACTCCCTCTAGGCTTATTCACTTCTTTGAAACTAGTGTTAAATTCCAATTTTCATTTGCAAACTTAACACTTAAGGATTATCATATATTAATGGCAGTTAATCATGATTAGATAACCAAAAGTGAAAATGCTTGCTCAAAATTAATATGACCAAATTAACCAAATAAACATTCATTAACAAAATATAACAAGTTCAACCATAACTCTAGGCATAAACTTTAACTAAACATATTAAACACAAAATCCAGAACTTATATATTAGCTAAACTTGGAATCAAATACAAAAGATAAAGAGTTGGAAAGGAAAAATAACCCTTGTCACATGAGCTCTTTCCTTGCCTTCTTCATCTCCTTCTTCATCTTTGCCTAGCTAATAAACAAGAAGGATGAGCTACTACTCTATACTAAACTAATCTAACAATAAGAGAATGGAAAAGCTACATTTTTGCAGACTCCAAGCTTCTCCCGTATGATTCTGAATGTCCTGCATATAAGCTGATGAAAAGTCCTTCCCTTACCAGTCAAAAATTTCTGCTATGATTCTCCAAATCTGAATTTGTTAAGGGAGTCAAAAATAATGGCTTTTGACTTGGAACCTTGGCTATATCTCTTCCTTATGTCTTCTGAAGCATGTGCAGCCTACGTTTTCTCTCCAACTCTAGCTGGAAAGTAGTGTGAAGATGAGAAAAATGGCTGAGCAAATTACAGAAATTCGGCTGCCAGACACGTTTTTACTTTTGACCTCACTTCAACTGCATTTTTCTCCATGATGAAGGCCGAACTGGCTTTTGTGTAAAACACAAAAGTTGTAGCCCTTTGAATTAGAGTTCCAATGCTTCAAGAATCATATAATTTGGAGATCGGTGGACGGAGATATGGTCAAAATACCATAGACTGGTCAATTCTGGGTTTCAGCTTTCGACCATCCAGATAAGTTTCTGTGTTTCGACCTTTTGACCAGGAAAACGGCTGAATTGGACTTTGATGTCTTCATACCAAATGCAGATATATCTCTTAGCTTCAAAATGGTACCAAGATCACCTTGATCCGATCATTGTAGCTCCTGATATAGTCAAAATACGAAAATATGTCTGAGTTGTCAAAGCTGACTTTTCTTGATTTTTTTGTCCTCAAATTGCATTTCTTCCTTTTACACTTCATATTTTATTTTCCCCACTTTAATCCATCTTCAATCATCCAAATATCTTCTCAATGCACTTCATTTTGATGATTGAATCATTAAACCTACAAAATATGAAGTTTTTTCCCATAAAAATCCAACAAATGCAATATTTAGCCAATTTAACATAAAATGTTAGATTTTTACCAAAACCTTAGTTATTTTAGTTATAAAACTAAATAATCAAACCAAAATTAACTAATAAACACACTAAAATACGTAAAATAAACCCTTGTCAAATACCCCCACACTTGAACCATTGCTTGTCCTCAAGCAATAAGAAATACAAAACAACAATGATCCAAAATTTGAAAATAAATATATGTAGCATTTCAACTTCATTTCCTCAAAACAGAGTAAATAACCATTATGCAATTATTCAATTAAGTTCAAGTACTCATAATATCAAGTAAAGGAGAGCCAATTATACCATCATTATAACAAATTCAAATCGATTTTTCATCCTTACCTGATTTCACAAGCAAGCAACTCATATGGTCAATAATAATGCTTCCTAAACTCATGATCATCTTTTAATTCTGTTTAAAAAGATATTTATTACATATCTAAATATTACTTAAGACGTGAGAATGCCTTTTGACGCGAGGATCGACATTTTTAGATGAAGATCACCGGTTACTCAACACTTCACATACTCAAGTTGCTTTGCATACTCTTAATTCAAGTACCGTTTTACGCGAAAGTCGACATTTGTAGATGAAGACTCCCGGTTACTAAGTACAAGAATCATTGGAGTAGAAGAATTTTTATTTATTTTCTTTTTTCTTTTGTTTTTTGTTTTTCTCTTTTTCTTCATTTTTTTCATTTTTCATCATTTTTTTCTTTTTTTTTTTTTTAATAGCAAAGGGAATAATAATTTTCTAAAAAAAATAATCATGAGAAGAGTATTGCACTTATTGACCGTATTTATCACTTAACTTATAAAATCCAATAAAGAGAAGAAATTTCATCAAATATGCAAAAAAAATATAGGTATAATTTTCTCCACTTTAAAAGATATACTTTCCTACAAATGCAAAAATTATAATCACATAATAGTCATTTCCAAGTTAAATGAGAAAAGAAGTTTCCAAATCACATATATTTATCTCAAATGTAGGAGGAATTTGAACTACTAATGGTATGGAACTTGGTACCCCTTGGATAAAATCGAAAAAATATGAAACTTTTTGGGGCAAGTTTGCAATTTTGGACAAGATTTTAGAAAAATTTTGAATTTTAACACAAGTCCAATATTTGCAACTAATAATTCAATCACATACAATGTATATAATCTCAATTCTCCCCCCACACTTAACATACACATTGTCCTCAATGTGTAAGAAGGAAAATCAAGAAAAAATAAAAATAAAATAATACTCCCCTATTGTTGTGATTGAATATGAAGCTTCAAGATCCATTGTCCGTGTATCTCCAACGCTTCATGAGTTTCATTGGATAACCATTAGTGATGTAATCCTAAAAATGAAAAATGAGAAACAAAAGTGAAAACAAAGGTTTAATAAACAAAATGATGATCCGTAACTTCAATCCTTTGTTTTCGTGATGTACCTAAAAAAATACACAATAAGCAACTCAAGGTACAAGAAAATATATATGAGGAAAAGAAGAAAAAAGAGAATCAAGGAATCTGCATTTTTTTTCCGAAAACGCGACTCATCAAAACGCGCCATCAAGCCGCGTTTTGTGAAGTCGCGTTTCTTCACATATCTTGCAGGATCAAAAACGCGACTATGCTTAAAAACGCGACTTTGAGTCGCGTATTTGAAGTCGCGTTTTTGGTTTCTGAACAGGCTGGAAAACGCGACTTTGTAGAAAACGCGACTTCCTGTCGCGTTTTGAAGTCGCGTTTTCTTCAGTATAGGCGCAGAATTTAAAACGCGATTATGGAAAACGCGATTCTAAGGCGCGTTTTCAGCCCAAGTGCGTTTTCTTCTGCGAAATTTTTGCAGAAAGCCAATTTTGAAAAATTACCATTTGTACCCCAATCACTCAAAATGCATCATAGATCATTTGTTTGCTAAAATTCTCAATGCATGCACATGTAAAATGATCAAAATATGCATTTTAACCCCTTCTAACAAATCAAAAACAACAATTACTCAAATTGAGGGGTTGAGTTCCTTGATCAAACTTCGCCTTTTTTACCTCATTTGGTCACTTTTGCTTCCATTTCCAATACCTACAAATGAAAATAACAAAATAACTCAAACACATACTTTAAACATAAAATCACCCCAAAATAACATAAACTTAAACAAACATTGGGTTGCCTCCCAATAAGCGCTTCTTTATAGTCAATAGCTTGACTAGTTCACCTTATTTTTCAAGGAGGTTTAGTTAACGAATAATCCACCATTTTAGGCCGTGGTGGATCATTAAAAGGTGGCTTTATCGCAAAAGTCACATGATCTAATGATGTGAGAAATGGAATTGACTTACCTATCCCAAGTGTTTCATAAATATTACCTTGAATATGCACCACTTGAGAATTCACCAAAGAAAATGTCATGAGAGTATCTTGGACAGCAATACCCTTAGAACCTATACTTTCAATGCACTCCTCCAGAGGGGTGAAAAATGAGTCATTAAAACTCACCTCTTGAGGCTCAAAGTTAGTTCCAAAGATATTATCTTGTGAAATGGACATTTGCTCATTGAAACACAATTGAGATTCATCATTTTCATCAACATGCAATCCATTTTCACATACAACATTCCTACCATTCATGCTAGGATCATTTTGCAATTTATTAGAAGAAATAACCTCACACAATGCATTCAATTGCTCATTTATTCTGCCAAAGTGAGAAGTTAATTCATCTATTCTTTTCTCAATCCTATCAAAACGGTCAGAAGTCACATTAGCTAATTTTTCTAAAGCTAACTCCCAAGATGGTTTAAAATCATTAGCTGCTCTTTCTATTGCTAACTCCCAAGATGGTTTTGATTCATATTGGACACATTCAGATTGGTAATCATAAAAATATGAAGAATTACTATAAGTAAATTGATTATCCCAACCATAAGCAAGAGAATTGCTCCAATTAGCACTGTATTGATCAAAATAAGGATTGTAATGCTCTAATTCATCATAGTAATCCACATTTTGTGCTTGCATACATGTATTAGTTGCATGATAACCTCCACACAAGTCACAAATCACATGATAAGAATTAAAAGCATTAAAATTCCTCCCTTGTTTAATTTCATGCATAATTGTGTCCATTTGAACTTGTAACATCATAACATCAAATTTAGCCTTTAAGCACCTTATACCATCTTCAAAAGACATACCTTCAGTAATTTCTTGGTTACCTCTGTTGAAGGAGCTTTGCACTAGGTAACCATCCATTGCCAATCTTTCATTTCTCAAGCTTTGTCCTCCAAATTGATCTATCCTCCTCATCACCTAAAATTGCTTTTAAACAACTTAAGAGCAAAATTAGTAAGAAGAATAGGTGATAAAATGCATACACACAGAAAATACTAAAATGACAAAAAATAACATTCACACAATAACTAATAAAATGTCTAAACTAATAAAGTTACTCTTCACACCGATATTGCCAAATCTTCCCCGGCAACGGCGCCAAAAACTTGACGGGTATTTTACATACGTGCAAGCTAAAAAAATACCGAATTACACCCGTTCACTGCAAGTATACAGATCAACTAGTAGTTTAGGGTATATATCGGGTCGATCCCACAGGGAAGAATGCAATTACCGATGTTTTCAAACTCCTTTATTATTTAGACTACCACAAATATAAAATTTAAGAAAATAACACCAGAAAGCTCCTAGAGATATGGAATTCCTTACTACTCTTGCAATTGAGATTATCGGTTAAGTGAATGCTATTATCTTGATTAGTTATGGCGTAATTTCCTAATGTATGTGAAACCTACTTTCGTAGTGAATCAACTATACTTGTAATTAAGTCATACCTACTCTCGTGGTTATGAAATTAACTACAAGTTCATTTCTTCTATGAAATTACATGAAACAAGTCACTTAAGCCGCATAGGTGTACCTCTACTTTCGTGAGTGTACTCCCTAGGCTTATCACTTCTTTGAACTAGTGTTAAATTCCAATTTTCATTGCAAACTTAACACCTTAAGATTATCATAATTAATGGCCAGTTAATCATGATTAGATAACCAAAAGTGATAAATAGCTTGCTCAAAATAATATGACCAAATAACCAAATAAACATCATTAACAAAATATAGCAAGTTCAACCATAACTCTAGGCATAAACTTTAACTAAACATATTAAACACAAAATCCAGAATCTTATATATTAGCTAAACTTGGAATCAAATACAAAAGATAAAGAGTTGGAAAGGAAAAATAACCCTTGTCACATGAGCTCTTTCCTTGCCTTCTTCATCTCCTTCTTCATCTTTGCCTAGCTAATAAACAAGAAGGATGAACTACTACTCTATACTAAACTAATCTAACAATAAGAGAATGGAAAAGCTACATTTTTGCAGACTCCAAGCTTTTCCCGTATGATTCTGAATGTCCTGCATATAAGCTGATGAAAAGTCCTTCCCTTACCAGTCAAAAATTTCTGCTATGATTCTCCAAATCTGAATTTGTTAAGGGAGTCAAAAATAATGGCTTTTGACTTGGAACCTTGGCTATATCTCTTCCTTATGTCTTCTGAAGCATGTGCAGCCTACGTTTTCTCTCCAACTCTAGCTGGAAAGTAGTGTGAAGATGAGAAAAATGGCTGAGCAAATTACAGAAATTCGGCTGCCAGACACGTTTTTACTTTTGACCTCACTTCAACTGCATTTTTCTCCATGATGAAGGCCGAACTGGCTTTTGTGTAAAACACAAAAGTTGTAGCCCTTTGAATTAGAGTTCCAATGCTTCAAGAATCATATAATTTGGAGATCGGTGGA
The DNA here is from genome assembly GCF_003713205.1 of Coffea eugenioides. NCBI lineage: Eukaryota > Viridiplantae > Streptophyta > Magnoliopsida > Gentianales > Rubiaceae > Coffea > Coffea eugenioides. The sequence continues at coordinate 27,165 of NW_020863205.1, read as the reverse complement.
CGGAGATATGGTCAAAATACCATAGACTGGTCAATTCTGGGTTTCAGCTTTCGACCATCCAGATAAGTTTCTGTGTTTCGACCTTTTGACCAGGAAAACGGCTGAATTGGACTTTGATGTCTTCATACCAAATGCAGATATATCTCTTAGCTTCAAAATGGTACCAAGATCACCTTGATCCGATCATTGTAGCTCCTGATATAGTCAAAATACGAAAATATGTCTGAGTTGTCAAAGCTGACTTTTCTTGATTTTTTGTCCTCAAATTGCATTTCTTCCTTTTACACTTCATATTTTATTTTCCCCACTTTAATCCATCTTCAATCATCCAAATATCTTCTCAATGCACTTCATTTGATGATTGAATCATTAAACCTACAAAATATGAAGTTTTTCCCATAAAAATCCAACAAATGCAATATTTAGCCAATTTAACATAAAATGTAGATTTTTACCAAAACCTTAGTTATTTTAGTTATAAAACTAAATAATCAAACCAAAATTAACTAATAAAACACACTAAAAATACGTAAAATAAACCCTTGTCAAAACACATCTCCGTCTCAACTGTGGGATCATGTTACCATGGTTACAGTTATTTAAACAAGATTGTACTAGTTAATTTTACCACTTGCCTACATAATATTTCTAACCAGTTTAACTGAACAGAGCTTTCATATCTAATACTGACCGTCCTTTTAACTATACCATAGAAAGGATATCTCAGTCTTCTTTTTTGGGGTAACGTAAGCTGTTATTACCTACCAATAAAAAGAGATTCAGGTTGTTATTTTAAAAAGGATATCTCAGTCTTCTTTATGAAATAGACATACCTTTATAATTAAAATTAATATTTGATATTTTAAGATGTCATATATTTAAACAGATGAAAATTATTTTGAATATAACATATTAAGATAATTTTGTTCAGAAAAATTTTGGCACCCCTCTCAAAGAAAAAATCCTGGCTCCGTTCTATAGTCTATAGAATGGACATTTTCAATTATGAAGATAATCAAAATAAAGCTCCAAAACAAGATAAAAGATAATTTCTTGAATGATTGCCTAATAATGTACATAAAAAAAAGGAAGTTGTTCGAAACTTTAGCATTGATTCAATTATACATGAATTTAGTTCTATAAAAAAGAACGCTAACATAGCATTTATCTTTTTTTAATTGTAGTTATATTTATCTTGCATAGTTATATTTTTGTTTTTGCACAAGTGACATATTGGAACATCTTCTCATAATGTGCAACTTAGGTGGTTTGTGATGTTATAAGATATTTAATCAAAGGTTATGACTATCTCACTTTGGTCTCTAAAGCATAATACGTGTCCCGCTTCAGTTCTAATTAAGTATTAAATTTTTGCATGTTATTCTCTAAAATATAAAATATGTCCTACTTAAATATCAAATTTGTCTCATTTTCGCCAACAATTTTAATTAAGTGGGACAAATATTATATTTGGTGACTAAAACATTCCATTTAGACTCTTGAAAGTATTACCATTACAGGGTCAACTCCTTGTTGAAAATCCAGCTGAAATTCACTCCTCGGGGCTGCAATTTCTTGGCTCGCTCATCAGCTCGTTCTTCAAACTTCCTAATCCTATGCGGCAGTCCACAAACAAAGTCCTGTGCACGCCGCGCCTCACCCGCCAATCCTTGGATCTTCTCCAAATTCCACTGTCCAATGAAGAACTCGAGAATGTTAGCATAATCATCGGCCGTATAAACTCCAATCCGCTGTGCCACGGCTGCAAAGTGTTCGAACAGATGAGGGTCCTGCCCATCATGCATCAAATGAGCTGGCATTGTGATTTTCTTCTTCATCATCTCTGATATGGCCAGCATGGCCCCATTGGGGTCGATTTCCAGTAGCTTTTCAACAATCCTAGCGTAGGCAATCTCATGGCGCTTCTCATCGGCGGCAATGGTCCCGCAAATGCGCGCAAGCACCGGATCACCTCCTTCCTTGGCTAGCCTAGCTGTGTTGCCGTGTGTCACGAATGTGGCTCTTTCTTGAAAAGATGTGTATACAAATCCTAAATACGGGTTACGGTCTGTTCCAACATCCTGTGAATTCACAACAAATGTTAGAAATGAAATGCAGAATTGCTAATGCGTGATGCTAGGATGTGGAAGAGAAAAAAGAAAGTTTTCGGAGATAGATTCAAGTTTTAATTTTTTTGACAATGATGAAAAAATTTTATAAAAATATTTAAATGCAGGAGGGCAATAAACATGATATATGAGTGTGTGTACTGGTGGAAGTTTAAGAGGGTGGGGACAAGATTTATGAAGATGTATATTTAAGGGGCACATTTAAATTTTGATAAGAAAAAATTTGTTGGACAGTTAAAATATTTGTAGGACAAAACTTACACAAGTTTTGTTTTAAACAAAGGGTTAATAACACTTTGCCCCTTAACTTTGCAGGATGCATGTAAACAATACCACCAGCAGAATTTTTTTTTTAAGAACCACCAACAGAATATTTGGAAAAAAAAAAATCCGATTTTCAACATGCAAAAATCCAAATGAAGAACTCACCGCTCCAGCACCGATTAAGTATTGCACAGTCCTGTCAATCATCAGCATGTCAACTCTACCAGAGAGGTACAAGTAAGTCTTGAGCAAATCACCATGCCTATGTTCTTCAGCCGTCCATGCCCGAGTCCAAACAGCCCATGGACTTGAGCTCGCACCAGTCTCATCACGAACCCCTTCATGAGTATTCATCCACGACTGGTATGTTGGTAGTGCATCCTCAGTGATCATGTCACCAACCAGCACCACAAAATACTCATCTGGAAGTCCAGCTGTTCTTTCTTGTAGGGCCCGGACCCGATCGGAGAATTCGTCGGCAGAAAGCTTTGCCGGGTCCGGGAGGAATTCAATGGGTTGCCAGCATTGGTTCACTGGCTTGATGAGTGGGAGGAGTCTTTGGGTGGCCCAATGTTCTAGTGACTTGAAGATTTCTGCTTTTTCTGGTGGCATGTAACGGCTAGCCTGAAAATGCTTTGCGGGTTTTGGTGGGGCTGCCCTGGCACGGACCGGTGGTTGCTTGAATGTGGTGGCGAGGGCGGTGCCAATTGGAGTCCATGCGGCGGTGTTGGCGGTGATGCTGTGGAAGGGTCCCAAGGTCTGCATGGCTAGAGGTAATTTTGGGACGGGGTTTATTAATGAACTCAATAAATAGTTATTCTGTGCCAGCAAGACCTTGCACGTGAGTGTTGGATAGAAACCATCACCGAATCACACGAGTGCATCATGTACCAGTTTAAATTTTTTATTAAGCAAATTATTTTAATATGACAATTGATGGAAGTCAAGATTTGAATCTTTGACCTCCTACTCCATCAAATTTTAATGCGTTGACGATGACCATCAGTCAAAGGCTGGTGGAAAACCTGCGGGATCAGGTTCAGACGCTGACTCATCGATTTATGGGGAATTGGTCACCTCCAGTGCTGATAAGTTTTGGGGGCGTGATTGTCCATCTCCAATTTGCCGACCGATAAAATCTCTTAGATTTACCAGCCATGTGGGTTGGTTTGGCTATTCATTTTTTGACGAACTAGGAGGTGTACACCGCGCATGTGCGCGGTGTAGAATTCAAAGACTGGCATGCCTAGTTTTGCTCAATAAACTAATAAGAATCTAAAAAATAGAAGAAAATGAAAACGAAAAGTATAATAAAGGACATAATAGGCTATTGATGTAGTAAAGTTATGACTAAAAACAGATAATAAGTAGATCGTTGACTATCGGTGTAGCAAAGGTACAAGTAAAAATAACACAAGAAGTAGATTGTCAATCGTTCATATTGAGATTGTTAATGTTGAGGTTGTCAATATTGAGAGCTTCACCCATAGGTAGTGATTATATTTCATGAGCTACATATCTGGTCAGTCTAAATCTAGAAGGAGAAGGCTTGATGTAACATATAATCATATTTCCCCATAGAGTAGTCATGAGATGTTGAGTTAAATCTACATTTTCGTGGAGATAAAAAAAAAAAAGTACCATAAGCTGTTGAAGAAATAGAAGGAAGCAGTTATTACATAAAAAGAAATGATAATTACTTCTGTCTGTAAATAGTAGGCTCCGTTTGGATTAGATGTTTTTGGGTTTGTTTTTCAAAAACACCACTGTAGCATTTTGAATCTGAAAAACAAGTCCGTTTGGATTAGTTGTTTTTTGGGTTGTTTTTCAAAAACTATATGAAAAACTTTTACTGTAGATTTTTTTGGATTATTTTTAGAGGTATTTTTGAAACATATTTTTGAGTATTTTTAGAATATTATAATTTTTATATTTTTATATAAATATACATTTATGCATTTATAATACATTTATAGATATTTATAAATAAATATATTTATATATTCGTATAAAAATATATAAATGTATTATATTACATAATATAAATATATTTATAAATGTATAAGTGTATATTATTATAAATGTATAAATTATAAATGAATATTATAAATTATAAGTGTATATTATTATAAATGTATAAATTAGTATATTATAAATATATATTAATATTATGTAGAAATGTATTTATATAATTAATATAAATGTATATATGTATTGATATTATGTATAAATGTAAAATTAATATTATGTATATTAATATAAATGTATAAATGTATTAGATTATATATAATACATAATATAAATGTATATTTAAATGTATAAGTGTATATTATTAAAAATGTATAAATTATAAATGAATATTATATAAATGTATAAATGTATAAATGTATAAATTAATAAATTATAAATATATATTAATATTATGTAGAAATGTATTAATATAATTAATATAAATATATACATGTATTAATATTATGTATAAATGTAAAATTAATATTATGTATATTAATATAAATATATATTTGTATTATATTATATATTATACATAATATAAATGTATATTATAAATATACATAAATATTTATATATTATGTATAAATGTACATTTATATAAATGTATAATATATTATATATTATATTATATATAATTTATATAACATATAATATTTATGTAAATATATTATAAATATATATAAATATATTATAAATAAAATAAAATATTTATAATATGTATGTATAAATATATAATATTAGAAATGTATAATATATATAATATACATTATTATTAATATAATTTATGTATAATATACATAATTGAAATATACATATTAATATATATTAATATATATTATAAAACAAAATTGAATAAATATATTTATAAATTTATATATAAATAAATGTATTTATATAAATATATAATATTTATTTCAATTGATATAATATATATAATATTATACATAATTGAAATAAATATATTTATATTAATATAATATATATAATATACATAATTGAAATATACATATTAAAATATATTAAAATATAATTGAAATATACATATTAAAATACATAATTAAAATATACAAATTGAAATATACTTATTAAAATATACAAATTAAATATACATAATTGAAATATATTTGGAGTTGTTTTTGATATATTGTTTGGATATGGTGTTTTTGAAGTTGTTTTTGAAATACACATTACTGTAGCATTTGGAATGTGAAAAACAGTTTTTCAAAAACAGGTGCAAAAACACTCAATCCAAACGCAGAGGAAGAGTTTTAGTGGCCTCCAAATAGCCTTGATCAGCTTTATCCCTCTATAATCACCACTCTCATATGGCTTCTGAATCAGTTTTTGCCACCTATAACAAGCAGTAAACAAATTTCAGCAAATGGGAAGAGCGAGGGAACAAGCTCATTTGCACTATAATGTTGATTAAAAAAATAATAATAAACAAAAAAAAAGACTTGGCCATCTTTAACTCGTTGAACAATTTTTCTAGGAAATGTAACGCAAAAACTGAATAGTAACTGCTTGTTTTTCAATCATCTCGAGCATCAGCCATAAAATTGTCAACAAAAAAAAATTTAAGCTCACCAAGCCTAATTACACCATGGTTCAACATGCAAGAAGCAAAGTAGGTTATAAAGGTCTTCCAACTTGTTCTGCAACAATTGATAATGACCTTAATTGATACATGCTAGACAATAGCCTGTGGTTTAATAACAATCAGGCAAAAGATTACTCGGGCACTTGTTCAACTAATGCCAGAATTCTTTGCTGCTGCCATACCTGAAGAGGGGTACCAGTAAGACACCACCTGCAATAGGATGACAATTTGAAGGCAGCCTGGGCACCTAGAGTTTTAGAGGACTTGATGGTATGAGATTCATCCAAAACCACTCTGTACCAGTCAACTCTCTGGAAAATGCTATTCTCCCCATCCTGTGTTAACATATAAAATAGTAATCATCCTGTGTAGAAACTTCTCAGTCAAGTTTGACTTGCTGATTTACACAACGCATGATTATACCTATGTGCTTATTATCATCCCTAAAGAAGATTTCTTCCCCGTACTTTCAAGTTAATGCCAGCTCTCACTATGCTATTCAGGTACATAATTGACACATTACTTATAGTAGCAAAAAATTGGAACAATTACTGTCACAACCTTTCACATTTATAGGTACCAAGCAGTAGGCACATTAACATATACTGGAAAAAGTAATGCAATTTTTTTCATATCATAATGATTTGTTGGTATTACTATATTCCATTCTGAAAAGGGGTAGTGGACTATGCAAGGAAGCTTGACATTTTATTTAGGACACATGAGGAAGTCACTGAGCATCTATTGTACAGGTAAATGGACCAACAATGTATGGATTCGCAAGTTAATGTACACACCAAAATGCAGAATATAAGCCACATATAGTAAGGGAAGAGAGAGAGAGAGTTGCATTTTGTTTACCTGATAAATGTAACTCTCTGTAAATGAAAGTATTGGTAAGTATTTGAATATTAACTGCAGCTGGTGAACATCCATCTTATAAAAGATAAAATATGACCTGCACTGTTCTTCAGTACCGTCATTCCAACAATGTTGAGGACAATCCCAAAGGAAAAGTCTTGCCATTGCGAGAACAAGAATATCCTCCTATAATAAAAAGTAAAACCAGCTCGAAAAAATTTTAAACCCAATTTTGTAGGCAAAAGAAAAGACTCCTATAGTACCATAAAAAAAAGGACTTTTGTTAAAGATTGCATGGTTTGGTTATAACAAAGAACAATATTGCTCACAAAATCTTCCAATGTAGAATTTGCTCAAAGCATGGAGTCCAGCCCAATTGTAGCAGCTCCTTGGAAGTTGTCTCATGATCGATCAACCTTTTGCTCATCATCACAATGTACTGGCACAATATTTTCAATACGTTCATTACCTACAAAGTAAAACAGAACAGTCAGCTAAATAATTTGCAGAAAGAATTAATAAACCTACAAGATATACCCTATATCCCTTCCAAGAAGTAGTTTAGATCAAGTGAGATATACCCTATATCCCTTCCAAGAAGTAGTTTAGCTCAAGTGACATTTTGCAGAAGTTAATTTTTTATTTTAAAGTGACATTTTGCAGAAGTTTCAGACAATTGATACAAACGAGCAAGTGACCTCATTTTTTCAGATTCATTTAAGTCATATATGGCCTAAACTCAGCTCCACTATGTAATGAAGCTGAAGGCACAATCCATAAGAAGATAGTCTACAAACAAAATATGTTAAGTGTCGAACTGGAAAACTTTACCTTCTTCCCCAATACATTGCAGTGCTTCGTTCAAAAATAAAGTTGAAATCTGTCAAAAAGATAATCACAAGCATAAGCAGAGTTCTTGCATTCCATTTACTCTAACCTTAGATCACGCAAAGAAGCTTAGGCAAGTTATCATACAACACAAAAAAGTAACCTTTGTCATATACTCTGAAATCAGTATGCACTTCATTTCCATGTCAAGCTCACTGCAAGGTTGAGCCTTCACCAAATTGATTCAAGGTCACAAGGGGAGAACAATGAAACAAACAGGTGAAACAACTCGAAACATTTTAATGCATGGAAAATAAGAGAAAAATGGCATGCAAGCTTTAATGAGAGAAGTTGTTGGTTAATATTATCTGGTTCATTTGGACTTGGTTAACAGCAAAGATTTCACATTGATCAGGAAATAACTTTTATAGCCTCATAACCACTCATTTTAGCATATTTACCACATCCAGTACAATATGACTCACAATGAAGCCATCATACAACAATTCATATAGTCCATGTAAGAGACATATCCTTTGCAACGAGCTAATGGGCTGCAAACTTATCCTCTGCAACGAGCTAATAATAATACCAACCAGAAAAATAGTCGCACGAGACATATCCGTATGAAATAGACCAAAGTTTTGTTCAGGGATATAGACTTACAATAATTCGATCAACACCGGCACTCCCAGTCCTGCTGAGTACTGCAACAATATCTGCCACATGGTATTTCTTGCCATTGTATATTCATCTGAACATACCATCTGTAATTGAGAATCATTTATGCATTAAAAGTAGATTTACTCGAAAAACTATGTTCCACAAAAAGTGTTTTAGAAAGATTTAAGATTTGACATACCAGTGAGATTGACTGCTGTTTCTGTTCAAGTTAAAACTCCACAAACACTATATCATTAAACATGATTAAAATGATTCGGTGTCTTATTCAAGACAAATACAAAAAAGGGTTAATTGCCAATCATCCGGAGAGTCGGCATTAGTGAAACTTGGAGTCTTTTTGGGTGTCTGTCTGCCTGAGAGTCCGATTGAGATGAACTGGAAGTCTGGAACAGCAAATAAAATTTATTAGAGAATAAAAGAAAATTTAATCAAGGGGTAGGAACAGCATGCACAAAATTAAAATGGAGAAAGCAGTGGACTTGAGAGACAAACAAAAAACAGAGAGATGGAAAGAAGAATATTGACTTGTGTTGAAGAAAAGAGGAGAGGGACAAAAGAGCAGAGGAAGAAGATTGGTTGATTGAGAAATGGAAAAGGGGAAACAAAGAAAGGGGAGAGGAGTACGTCTGGACTCTGGAGATTGGAGTGGGTAAGAGTTGGTAAGAGTGGGTGGAGCAGTTCCTGATTTCCAGTGAAGGGTCTGAGCTTTGAAGGGCCTCAACGCCAATGAAGAACCAAATGGAAGCACACGCGGGACGATATGGAAGTCAACGGTGATGCTGAAGAGTGAGGGGCGTCTCGGTGATGCTGAAGAGTGAGGGGCGTCTCGGTGATGCTGAAGAGTGAGGGACCATGGACTGAGAGGAGAGGAAAGGACGGTTCAGAATTCTGAAGCATAGAATAGTCAATTCTTACCAAACCCACATGGGTTTCTTTAGGAAGCAAAGAACGGAAAAAGAAAATAAAGGTGCGAAAGTGGGTTGAAGGAAAAGGACAATTACTATCTTCTACCTTTACCTTGTATATATACCTTGTATATAAGAATCCAGCCAGATTTAATGCTTTCCTTTCCTCTTGCCACGTGGTTCCTTAATTATCTGACAAGTGGCAAGTAAAGTGTTTCTTACAAAGCTTCTCTTGACCGACCGAAGTCTTCTATTTCTTTTCCTTCTTTTGCCATTCCACCGTCTTCCCCTCAAATTGCATTGAAGCCTTTTCCTGCTCTCTCTACCACGCGCCTATTCTGAGCAAAATTCAGCACACCTATTCTGAGCAAGTCCCATCCCAACCGGCTATGCTACCAAACCCACCATCTCATCTCTTTGTGACTTCCTTCTTTAAGCCAACAGGTCAGCTGCTACTCCTGCAGCCGCTTGATTTGCTGATCATTCACATGGCCTTTGTACTTCAGAGCAGGAGAATTGGGTGCAGGTGAACTACTTTGCTTACACTAGCCGTTTTTCCCTCTTTCTCTGATATCCAATTAACCCGTTTCTGTATCGATTTCGTCTCATGTTGCCGAATTGTTGGAGCCTCACATGATAGTTGTACTTCAAAGGAGTGAAATGGGGAATTTTTTTTTAGGTATGCCATTCTATTCTGATCAGCTTTGGTATTCAATTTTCCACCCAAATTATGCTTTCTATTCAACATTCATCATCCGTATGATTACGATTACAAATATCTGCTTGGATGTGATTTTTCCCTTATTCCAGTTCTGCTGAGAAGTAGGATTCCTATTCACTTAGCCTGTACCTTTTATCTGTATTTGCACGTCTCTTTCTCTAATCACACTCTCATTCTAACCTTCGTTCACTCTGGTTTTGGCTTTTTTCCCTCTTGATTCGGTATGTGCTATTTCATATGGAAGTACAATTTTTTGTTATTTCCTTTTTGGTTTGAACATTTGTTTTTTCTTCTTTTTATTTCCTTACCAGGGTTTAATGAATCTAAATTTTGTTCGAATATAGTGTTGATTTTTTTGTTGGATTTTCACAACAGATGAAGATCAGAAATAGGTGAATTTATTTTGTTCTCATTTTCGGCTGTGATGATACAATATTGTTGCCGTGAGTTGTGTTTCAGGCTTGATACTAACTGGATTTAAGCTGTATCTTGGCGAGGCAACTCAGATGGCATTTTGGAGTATATATTATTCCAGAACTGCAACTGAGTTTGCAGCCATGGTTGTGCTCTTCTTCTTCGCCTGCCATTGACAAACAAATTGGAGCTTTACTTTTAATTGTCAAAGTTCATTGTTTTTTTCATTTATTAGTCCAACGGTAGCTTAGTTTGTTCTTCCGAAATTCTCGTACAAATTCAGTTCTACTTCAAGTATTATTACTCCCTGTTTTGATGCTTTCTTATCACTTATCTCAGGTATGTTATGATCCCTTACAATGATTGCTTATGTTATATTTGCTTCATTAACTCAAAACATGGTTTTAGTATGACACTGCCTTCAAGTGAATATGTGAAATCTCATAGGCATGGCTATCAAATGTTTGATGAAATGTCTGTCTGAAACTTGGGATAATTGGTTCTTAGGTTGATTGCAAATGCAACAATAAATCTAGATGGTGTTTTTTGGATCTCTTGAGAAGGTTCTTTAAACAAAAGAATTGCTTCATTTGTGTTTCTATTGATATCTAAAACTAATAAATTAGCTTTATTTTGAATCAAATGTTGGCCATTTGATGGATTTTAGAGTAATCTAAGTGGTTCAACATTGTCACTCAACTTGCTGTCCAGATTCTTCTTCTTCTCTGCATTGAATTCACTGGTAAGTTTCAAAACTTATGTTAACTTAAAGGTCTTTTCCAATTTTTTCCTATTTTTTGAAAACTGAGTGTAGCGTAACATGATTGTTTTTTGCTTCTTTTTTGGTGGCTTGATAATATCAAACTCTTAAGAAAAAGTTCCGAGCTCATTCAGGACCGCCAGCTCCCCAGGGCACTCCTTTTTTATATCTGAGAAGCACCCTCCGATGTAGCATTTTGGTGCTGTAGGATATGGGGTCACTGAAACAGGGAGGTTGTAGCCATCCACTATACTTACGTCGTAGAAACTCGGCTGCCTCTTGTCAACCTGCAACGTAAACTCTACTAGCGTCACAGGAGGAACGCCGATCACCCCGGCGCATTCGAGTCGCCCGTTGCAGTCGCCTGTTTCACAGGCTCGTCCGTCGTTGGAGTAGTCGAAATTGCAGCCTGTTCTGGCCCAGATGCGGCCACTCGAATCTCCTGGTGCCTGGAATTTCCGGAGTCTCCCGGATGGAAGATAGAAGCCACCGTTTGCTACGACTGGAAAGCCTTGGTTCGGGGCAGTGGCAGGCCATATGGGAAATGGGCACTTGTTGCTCACGTAAAATGTGCATGCTTCCACAACTCCACTACTGCCTATGGGTTACGTTAAACTATAAACGATGCAAAAGAAGAATGCTTTTTCATTTATTTGGTGAGTATCTGAATGAATTTTTGTTGTTATTGTAGGAGGCAACAAATTAAAACAAATCTTGCTACCATCAATTGAGTAATAGGTATTTCTTGCTTCTTTTTAGCTGTTAGGTTATTCAAAAATGTTTTGTTTTATTCTTGCTGCTAATTGGAGAAATAAGTGAGTCACAGAAGAGTAATTTTTCTTATTTGGAATCTATAGGGCTATTTGTTGAGTTCAAATGCTTGTGCTCTTCTTTTAGCAAAGCTTTTATTAACTAATAATCTGAGCCTTAATTTTGATTGTCAAATTCAATTGTTGAATTATATTTAATAATTTGTATGTCTTGAGCTTGTGATTCAATTTTAGCTTTATTTCTGTAGCTTTGACTATTTTACTATTTTTCTTGCTATTTAATTGCCTACTCTATGATACTGACAAAAAATTCTCGGTACTTCTAATAATTTTTTGTCCCTGCTCTTTTCTTCCTTGTACTCCTGTAGATGTTAAAACTCTACTTTGAAGCTAGAGTTTTGAAATTAGCATGCTTAAGTTGCCAATAATTTTTAAATAATGACAATGCTAAATATGAGCAAATTTAATCTACTGAAAAACTGAGCATTTTCTTGTGAAAATAAAGTTGGGAAATGATTATTATTCTATGGAAATGATTATTATTCTAAGTTCTAAGTCATTAGATTCTCTACCTAGACACTTTGTCCTTACCCGAGCATTCAAATGCAAGGTTAATATTTTTGTCCTTACCTGAGCGTTAAAATGCAAGGTTAATATTTAGAATGCAACCTTATTTATTCTTTTTATAAATTTTTAAAATTATTTATACTTTAAGGGAAAATAAATACCAAAATTGATATTTTTTGTCTAATGAGAGTATAAACATAATGAGAAGGGGTTTAAATGCTAGGTTAATTATTTACAAAGCATATATAAGTGCATCGTCTTTATTTAATTTTATAAACACTCTCCTTATTCCTTGGATTAGTGACAGGAAGAGATATGAAAAATTGATAAATTTTTCATAATACATAGAGATTGGATAAGAGATGATTTAATTGATGGCACATTTTTTGCAATAAGACTACATGTGTGTGCTAGGGAAGGTGTATTATTACAGTTTATACTCTGCTTTGGATTTTTTTCATTTATTTATCTGTTTTTATGGCCTATTAGATGTAAGTTTCAATTTTGGTTATCATGAAGTGTTTATCCTCTTAGTTGTGTCTTGGAAAGTTTAGTTTTCTGACATGTTTTCTTGAACCTTTTATATTGAAAATTTATAAATCCTCACTAGATGTTGGACTCATTTTTGTGTATTTCATGAGGATGTCCCTTTTGTGTTTTTTTTTTTGTGCGTAGGGTTACTTCTTGACAGCAATCAATTAATCTCAATGGGCATTGGCTGTGATCAATTAACCACTTGTTCTTTTGTGCACCTTATTAACATATATAGTAATTAACATATATAGTAAATGTGTGAATGCCAATCCCCCCAATTGAACCCAATTGCTGACGTGGCACGCTGTGATTGGCCGATTGATGGTAGTCCTCCGTTGATTGAGCTGATGAATTGAATTGAGGACAAAATCGAGATTTCACGCCTTGCTGAATAGGTAGGGTTCCTGAGAGTCTTCACTTGCGCTGCACATTGTGTGTCTTGCTTCTGCTCCGTCTTTCTTCCGTTCTTCTCCGATTCTTTCTCCTTTTCTCTTTTCTGTCTTTCACTTCTTCTCTTTCTTCTTTAATTGAACATTAAATAACAGTGCAAGACAAAACAAAGGTCACACGTTGGGCTTTTTCTTACAAGTTAAAGGGTATCTCCAGAGCTTCTCTCCCCTTCCATTTTTCTTTTCTTTGTTCCTTTCTTTGGGAAGAAAATAAGATTCGGGATTTTCTCTCCCAGAGATGTCAAAATGTTTTTCCTCCTCTTAGTTTCTCTTCATCTCTCCAGTCTTTTTCTACACCGCCATCTACCCAAATCTTTCTTCCTCTCATTAGTTGAATCATGAGTACGCTGGATCATCCACCATTATAAAAGCAAAATATATATATATATATATATATATATGGAGATCATTTTTCCCTTTTAAACTCTTCTTCATCTCCTTCTCAGAAATTGTCATCTTTATCGGTGATTTTTGTGGGTTTTTTTTCCTAATACTCGATTGTACTTTCTATGGTGTTGTAGGTGGAACGGTTGAATATTTACATGGACTACAGATTCAAGGTAAGTGTCTTCCATGACTTTTCCTTATCTTTAAACCCAGATTCAAGCAAATTCTTTTTCTCATATGCTTTTACTCTTATCTCTAAGGTTTTTTTTTTTTCTGTTTTTTTGTATTGCTTTAAGAAGGAATAATTTGACTTCCGTATAATGTATTGTGCTCTTTATGATGTTTTGGTGAAACAATTTTTTTGTTTTTGTTTTGGGTTTTTTGCTGTTGCTGTAATTTAGGGATTTTTTTTATGGAGAGCAGTGAAGGAGGGGATGATAATGTTCTGGACGGTTTAGCAAGTCAAAAAAGGTTTGCTTTTTTTCATACCCTTTTCTAAATAATCAAGAACATTATAATTGTACTTTTTTGGATTGAAATATGTTATATTTCACAACATTTTGCCAAAGGATTGATAGGGAATGGCTTTGGAAATATGCTTTGAACAATCAATTGTATGCATGTAGAAAATTACTCCAGTTCTTTTGTTTGATTTGAAAAATGAGGTAGTGTATTTTTTTGGTGATACAGGAAGTTTTCTGAAGCAAGACTTATCACTTGAGATATGATAAGTGAATGGGTGAGAAAGTTGAAGTTTTGATGTTAAAAATCACATTGGAAATGGTGATACATTTGACCATAAACCTTTTACGAATGAGAAATTTTTTTGCTTTCACTGGACTAGAATGCACCTACTTTTACACTTTTTTTCTTCATTCCCCCAATTTTTTTGTCTCCTATGTTTCAGAATTTTTTGTCTAAATGTTTTCTTTTAACCCGAAAAAGTAGAAATAGGCTTTTGTGTGTGCCTATAGGGGTTTAAAAAGTAAAGGCACTTTTAGAGTTAAATAAAAATGAATGGTGCTTGTTAAATTGGTTGCTTCGGAATATGACGAAATTGGGAGGGGCATTGCAAGAGTTAATTCAGTTTGAGGGCGTTCTCCAGTTATGATTCTGGGTACTCGTGTATTTGCCATACTACCTATCTTTACTGCCTTGAAATTTAGCGGGGTTCTATCTATCTCTATTGATTGCAGTTATTATTTCTTAGCAGCTGAAATGTCTTAAATTTAGCGGATAGAGCAGCTGATGTTCTATGTTCAAATTTCCCAACTCTTGTTTAGTTGTTGTTTCGGTTTTTCAAAATAACTGAAATCGTCAATTTTCTTGGTTCTTGTTCATGTCTCTGCCATTGCAAGGGGACTTTGACTGCCATTTCCAGGTTGGTCTTTTGGCCCATGTTCCAAAGAATCATCCAAAACATAATGAATCTGTTATTAAACTACATGGTATTCTTCGTAATGTCAAGATTTGGGAAGCTGTATGATGAAATCTTTATTTCATAGTTGATTTTTCTGGTTTTGTGGTTTTAATGTGCAAAGTGAAATCATTATTATGCCTAACTTCCTTGAAGATGTTTTGATCAGTTCATGATTCATGAGATACATAGTTATATGAATTAGGTAAATGTAGTTTCAAAAGCAAAATCCATGTAATCTATTATGAAGATACCATCTTTCCCCTTTTATATTACTAAAAAAACCTAGCTCAATCTTTGACTGGAAAAAATATGTTCAGGAAATAGTAGTATCCCTGTGCTTCACACCATTGACCTTTGATGTTGGACCCAATTTTGCATTTTTAGAAAAAAGAAAAATTGGAAAATAATGCATAGGAACTTCTTTAGAATTTGCTTCCACATATATGTACAGTGTTTTGTTCCCTATGGGGAAATTACATCAGTGACATTATTTTTATTGATTGATTTTTGTTGGTAAGACTCGCTTTTATACTCTCTCAGTAGATTCTTCTCCTTATACAAACTTATGATTTGTGTAATTTGCTGGTTTACTTTCAGCGACTACATTTCTCATTGTTTTTGGGTAATTGTTTAATAACCATCTATTTTACTTATTTGTTTTCAGGTTATCTTTGTGAACTCTTTACCCTTTCTTCCATATTTTTCTTGCACGATGAGGTGGAATAGTTACAAGCTATCAGAATGTATCACTTCAAGAGGTGGAAACATTTTCAATTCTGATTTTTTTGTACCTGAGCACAAGAATGTATAGAAGGTCTGTTGCTCTATCATGTACTTAATTGTATTTTAGCACATTTCAATTCCAAGTAAATAAGCTCATTTTATGCTTTCTGTTTTTGGAATATTTGGCTTATGTTTGAGGTACTATTTGGGTAGGTTTAGCTTGAAGTTATAGTCCCTTTTGTGATTTGTCCCTCATCCTTCAACTGGTAGATTATGTTTAATTGATCTGGTGGATTATGTTTATTAGATTTAATGACGCATGGTTTCTTTTTTTCATTAACAAGACCTTTGTTCTTCTGATCTTTTGCCTCTTAGAAAAGTATTTTGTGTCACTGATATTTTTTTATCTGATTTGTATTTTTATGTTATTGCCTTTGTAGGAAGAAAGATGACAACACCTACCTTTCATTCTTTTCTGTTCTGTAGAGGTATATTCTTTTGAAGTTTTTTTTAACTCTTTTTGGCTGATAAGAATGTTCTTTTGATTTCTGTTTCTCAAGTCTCAAATCTTTTGAATTTTTTTTGTCTTACCATTATTTTTGTAAGAAGCAAGAGGAATTTATCACTGTCTGAAAAAAAAAGAAAATTTTTTTGAGTAAATAGACTCGTCAAAAAAGAACACTGGATATTCAAATACTATCTGAGTAGCAGTATGAGTTAGTAATCAAGGCGCTCATACCTAATGACCTCAATTTTTGTGATTTATCCCTTTTGAGAATTGGTGACTCCATGTTAGTGTTTCTCTCGCATTTTAGATTGTGGCCAACTATTGGTTGTTTTATAACGATTATAGAAGAATCAGGTTTTAGATTTAGAAAGGCTTTTTTTCAATAACATAATTCTACTAAATCTACTACGTTTTTTGGAGATGTGGTAAAATTATCATATCACATTGTTTGGAAACTTTCTTGTGTTGTTATAAGAAGTACGAAAAGTTTTCAGAAAATGCTGATTTATTCTTGTAAATATTTTCCTTTTTGACTTATCAGATATTACCAGAATTCTTATGTAATTCTACGTGTCCTTTTATGTAGTAGATTGCATTTGGATCCATTTGCTTAAGGTGATCCAAACCCTTTCATGTATTCACCTATGATGCAACAAAAAAAGTATTTTTGGTCCTTAATTGTTGCTATTGTAAGCTTTAGGTCCTTTGTTTAGGTTTTAGATTTAGAAAGCCTTTTTCTAATAACATAGTTCTACTGTATCTGCTACGTTGTTTGGAAATGTGGTAGAATTATCATATCACATTGTTTGGAAACTTTCTTATGTTGTTATAGGAGGCACGAAAAGCTTTCAGAAAATGCTGATTTATTCTTGTAAATATTTTCCTTTTTGACTTATCAGATATTACCAGATTTCTTATGTAGTTCTATGTGTCCTTTTATGTAGTAGATTGCATTTTGATCCATTTGCTTAAGGTGGTCCGAACCCTTTCATGTATTCACTTATGATGCAGCAAAAGTAACTTTATAGGTTTTTTTGGTCCTTAATTGTTTGCTATTGTAAGTTTTAGGTCCTTTGTTATCTGTTTAGATTACAAACTATTTATTTACTTCAAAAAGTGGCTTAGGGACGATGTTTTGTCCTATTGCATCAATGTGATTTGGATGTGAAATTTTGAAAAAAAATTTAGGTGTTTAGTGCTTAATTCCTATTGTTTTACTTCTTTTTTGCAATTTAACATATGCTATGCTAGATTTGATGGTGTAGCATAAGAATTTTAACTATATTTATTTTCTACTAAATCCCAGATGTTTATTATGGGTTGAGATATTAAGATTTATAGCATAGTACAAAGGATTTTGGAAATTGTTTTCTCAATGTGAATTTTATTTAGGCCCTTTTTTTTAATGTTAATCTGTTTAGTGTAGATCCAAGGTTTTGTCGTCTTCATTTCCCCCCCCCCCAATAAATTTGCTATTGCCAGCATTTTTTATTCTAAGTCTTTGTTAGATGAAGGAAGAAAAGATAAAGGAGGCTACTTTTTTTCAGTAAGCCTTGATGATATGTTTTAATGTCCTTTTTTTTGTGTGAACAGATTTTTTTCGTTGTAACTTGCTGTAACTTTCTGCTTTCTTTATCCTGTTATTGGTCTTTAAAAAAGTGAAGCGTGAAAATTTGAGACGGCAACCTATTTCCTCGAGATCCAAAGTTATTTTCTTTTACTTGTTTTACCTACTCCGTTTTTATTGTTTTGAGTTCTCTGTTTGAGAATCATACAACCTAATTTCTTTTTTGCAGAATTCAACTCGGACATATTATTGCTTGTACACTTGCTGTTCGGCCTGTAGTTTTGCTTGCTTCCTTTTTCTAGAGATGTTAGTCTTATTTTTGTTTTTTCAGCTTTTGGTTATTTGTCAACCTTATTGATGGGTTGCAATATTTACTTTTCTTTTCTTTTTTTTATCAACTCAATAGTGGCAAGGAGAGTAAACTAATTTGTTTTCTTAGGTAATTTGTAGTTTGCCTTTTATTGGAACTTTATTTTGGTTGGCAATGTCAACCTAGCCAGTTACCAGTGCCACTGGTAATGAAGCTATTTTTTAATTCTTTGTAATGATGATGATCCTTAAAGGATATCAATAAATCAAATTTCTTGACTTTTTGATGGTTTATTAGAGGATGTAGTTTTATATTGCAAACTTCAATGGCATTTCTTCGTGAAGTTTTCTTATTGGATTGGATGAATATTTTGTCAATGTCATGAACTTTATTTTTTTTATTTCATTTGGTAAAATAGTAGTTGAACTCTGAAGCCATTGTTTTGTTACAAAATAAAATGGGTATATTTGATGTCCTTTTTGTAACTATTGCAAAGATTTTGATACACCTTTATGTAACTTTTTATAATTAATTTTTTAATTTGAATAACTGAATGTTTCTGGGCAAGCTTGAAAATTACACCGCGATGCGGTGTTCTCCTCCTAGTGGATCTCAATATGTGATCTTTTGTAATTGCAGCCTATGATTACACTTTATATTAAGTATTTAGCAAGTCATCTCTTGTCTCTCTAAGACTAACTTGCACTTGAAGATGTTAAGCTATTTGTCAAACTACTTGCCAATCTTTTGTCATCTTCTCTTCTCTTTTGCAATGCTAATGATTTTTTTGTTTTGTTTAGTCTCATATTGTTAGCTGCATACTTGATTGGTAATTTATAATTTTAAGAATGCTATTTCGCAAACATTACTGTTAATCTTATTTTATATGACAATAGATTATAGGGGGCCTAGGCTGTGCTTAGCACAGCCGATAACCTCCTAGTTATCATTACTCTCTTTAGTGGGTTGCATGGAAGCAAACACAGTCGGTGGCTCACAAACGCAATTCACAGCCCAATTGCAAGCAGCAGGTCACGTGAACGGCGCATGAAGGACGACAACTTTTCAGCAAATCACCAATTGACATGTCAGCAAAAACACACACCTTCGGACAAGTTCCTAAGCACTTAGTCTACCTTAGGTTGATGAAAGATCGACCCCTCAATCGCAGGGAGTATGGTAACGGAGACGGGGTAGGGACGGTCATCAAAAGGATTGTTTCTGAACAGTTCACGATTAGGATTTGGTTCAAAAAAATTGTATAGTCTAAATCACTTCTTATACCTCGTTTTTAATAATATATGTGAAACTCATAAAAATTTGTTTTAAAATTACACGTTGTGCAAATAAAATTACACCGTATGCAAAATGCACAAAACCGCAGGGAACCGTTCGTAACGAGTGGGGAACGAGAAGGATGGGACAGTACAACAAAAGCCAAGGAGCAATCTTTCCGAAGACAGCTGATATGCCACAGCGACACTCCATAACACTTAATGCAGCTGCCTAAACATCGTTATGAAAAAATAAAGAAGATTAAACGGCTGGCATAATTTGTTAATTCTCAGAAGCATAAATCCAAATTATGCAGATTCAGTCTATTCATGCCACGTCGCCATGTATTTTTTCACTTGCAAATTATCTTTGATAAGATAGATTTTTAGTATTACTGCATTAGTTGTTTAGAAAAGTGAAATTGAATCAAGTATGTAAAAGCAAAATAGAGTCAACAAATATAAGTATATGCAGTAAAATGGTAAGTTAAACATTTACCAAAACAAAAGCAAAATAGAGTCAACAAATATAAGTATATGCAATAAAATGGTAAGTTAAACATATACTAGATGCACTAAAGTCGGACCGTTATAAAAGACTTTACTATCTATCATATGTAAAAGTGCCTTGAATGATTTCTATACCATTTATTAAAGTGCTTGGAATGATTAAAATATATTATGTACTCTTCATACATAATATATTTTCTTTTTCTCTTTGTTTTCAAAAAATATTGTAATTGGGAAAAATCAAGGTCCAGTTGCCAACATCTTCATCTCGACAATTGTTAGGCTCCGATCCCCTTCAAATGAGCTCCTTATCCATTTCTATGGTTTTTACCTTAATTTCTATTTATTTTAATTCTTTAATGATTATTTTTTTTGACTTTTTTCATATTTTGTTTTGGGTTTTTCTCCCTTTTTTGTTTTGATTAATTGTGTTGTGTTACTTGATGATAATGATTCAGTAAAGATCAGAATTTTCCTCTGAAGCAGATTTTTTTAAAATTTCCTAATGATGATTATATTGGCAATCTATAGTGTTATTCATTTAGATACGTCAAATTTTAATAGATGAATTCTAAAGAATTATTTCGTTTTTGTTGTGACAATTTTAGGTCCCATTTTACTATACTAAAGAATTATTTCTTTTTTTTTTTTGTAACAATTTTAGTCCCATTTTACCACAAAGAGAGGAAACTTTTAATGAAAATAAATTTGGGATGTTAAATTTAGAACATGATAAGACGGAAGTCTAATGATTCTTTTAGTGAAGGATGTACGAGAGAGATATTTTGGAGGTATTAGTCTGTGTGTGCTTATTAGTGTGAGATCAATGGAGTCTATTTTGTTAATGATTTGATGTTAATTACTATTTTGTTATAATGAATAAGTTCCATAAAAAAAGAGGATATCTTATTAGTGTAAATGGACCCTAATTTGCACATCTTATTAGTGTAAAACGATTTGTGCAGTAGCAATATACAATGTAAAAAAAAAAAAAATTACTATAGGTCCATTTCCAGCTTGGAGTGTTAGTTATAATGCTCATGCAATTAGTCAATAGATCAGTACTGACAATGATCAATGTGCCTATAAATGGCCATGTGATATTGATTTCTCTATTATCTCACTACATTTATGCATTTGTCGTTGTTAAGCTAAATTTTGTGTTAGTACTTGCTCAAAAATTCTAAACATAAAATTCAGTTAGAAAAACACTAAGGTACAAAGAAGGTAATAATAGTTAAGGCCTCAACATTTAGCAAATAAAATTGAAAACATGATATAGTAAGTTCATTCCAAGTTAATTGCATAACACAATTTAGTTAAATCTAAAAAGTTCTAGCAAACATACAAAAAAATATCGTCTTCAAATCTTACTAATACCACTTAAGCAATAGCGTAATTACGTGAAATTAAAAAGATGTAAGGGATTAGGTGGTAGTCAATAGACTAGGTGGGTAAAGATGGAGATTGTAGCCAACTTAAATGCAACTATTGTAGCGAGCTATGGCCAAATCTATGTATGGTTTCAATCACTTTCGGTTTGACAAGATATTTCGTGCACGTATGTATGGTTGTTCATGAAACTGGCCAGCTAATTCCAATCAATTTTGTTTTGACAAGATATTTTCATGCACGTACGTATGGTTGTTCATGAAACTAGCTCGCCAATTCCAATCTTTAAATAGAGTGTCCGGGCTTAATCACATTAGTCAAGAAGTTTAATTAAAATTACAAACATATGCTACTATTCCTCCTTTCTTTTTGAAACATTAGTTTGCTACCCTCAACTCTTTTGATTGTTTAATTCCACTTTGTTTTTCTTTCTAATACTTTGCTATATATATATAGATATATATATATATTCATATTACTATTTCACCAAGCATATTACCCCTTATTTAGCCAAATGGGGCACATGTTACAACGCAATTGTGATTCAAATAAATAAATTATATAAGTATACATAATTATATATATATATATTATTTATACATGGATCCAGGTAGGATTTAGTTTAGATCTGAAATTAGATACGAATAATAAAAAATCAAACCCTATCTAAATCCATGTATATGTGTGTGTGTAAGTAAATTGGATATAGATGCATTTGAAACTTTGAAAATGGATAGACTAGTTGATAATAATTCTTCCTTTGAGTTCATAATATTGTATTCAAATTCTTGAATGTTAATTTTATTATTTGAAAACAAAAATTGAATGGTATTTATGTTATTTTTTAATTTTATATATTTTTAAAATATTTTTACTTTAGTTATTCACTGTATATTCAGAAAAATACTCACGGATACCTATTGGATTTCTAGATCCATGAGAGCCTGAGTCTGAGTTTACTTTTTCAGATCCATAAAGGTTTCGGTCTGGATCTAACTAAATTTAATAAGTTTGGAACTAGATCAAAGGGATTTAATCCAAATTCTACCCATTTGCATGCCCAAATGCAAGGACAAGTCTATCATGATTTTCCTGATCTAACACCTAAGGAGAATAGTCCTGAATATTTTTCAATTATACTTTCATGATATTGCACATGAGTTTAAAAATAGAATGTGCATAATACCAAATGGAAAGTTAAATGAAGAGTGAAGAAGTTAATGAACATTTGGGAAGAAAAACCATACCTAAATTTTTTCAAAAGATTACAAGACTTTCTTTCAATATCTGATATTCAAGTCCGTGTCATGAAAGATGTCAATTTATATTAACACGATTATAATTGCCGGCCTGCTGATCAAGTTAATGCAATGTGGGTTGAAGGAAATAATGCAAACATACCATTTGAGAGAGAAATGGTAGCACATTCTCATGCTGGTACTAGACACAGAGTTAGGCAATATTATGGTTGCTATGATGCACTTCGATATCCTATTCTATTTTCAAATGAAGAAATAGATTGGTATCAAACTATTCCAAAGATTGATCCTAATGCTTCAATCAAACATGATAATTCAATCTCAAATTTTCCAACATCTACGTCTCCTAATGATGTCTTTGCTAATGAAGAACTAGGTATTTCACCAATTCCGAAACATATTGCGTTTCTATATTGCTCAATGATATATTAACTAAGTATCATAAGGACCATGTAGAAGTTACCGAAGAATGCAAGAAGAAAGTCTCATATCGATAATCTTGTACTGATTGTGATCAATGTACAACTTTGTGTACCTGAAAGATTCTAAATTTACAAAGTATGACTGTGATCAGTCCATGGATGAGCTCATGTTGCCAGATAGAACTGCATTAATCAATTTCTTAAACCTTCTCCTACCTAATTAAACACATCTCCGTCTCAACTGTGGGATCATGTTACCATGGTTACAGTTATTTAAACAAGATTGTACTAGTTAATTTTACCACTTGCCTACATAATATTTCTAACCAGTTTAACTGAACAGAGCTTTCATATCTAATACTGACCGTCCTTTTAACTATACCATAGAAAGGATATCTCAGTCTTCTTTTTTGGGGTAACGTAAGCTGTTATTACCTACCAATAAAAAGAGATTCAGGTTGTTATTTTAAAAAGGATATCTCAGTCTTCTTTATGAAATAGACATACCTTTATAATTAAAATTAATATTTGATATTTTAAGATGTCATATATTTAAACAGATGAAAATTATTTTGAATATAACATATTAAGATAATTTTGTTCAGAAAAATTTTGGCACCCCTCTCAAAGAAAAAATCCTGGCTCCGTTCTATAGTCTATAGAATGGACATTTTCAATTATGAAGATAATCAAAATAAAGCTCCAAAACAAGATAAAAGATAATTTCTTGAATGATTGCCTAATAATGTACATAAAAAAAAGGAAGTTGTTCGAAACTTTAGCATTGATTCAATTATACATGAATTTAGTTCTATAAAAGAACGTAAATCTCAATTTACTTTTAATAAAAGAGGATAAAATTTTAGGGTATGCTAACATAGCATTTATCTTTTTTTAATTGAAAATAGTTATATTTATATTGCATAGTTATATTTTTGTTTTTGCACAAGTGACATATTGGAACATCTTCTCATAATGTGCAACTTAGGTGGTTTGTGATGTTATAAGATATTTAATCAAAGGTTATTTCTTGTCTTAATTTTAGTTATGACTATGTTATATATTTATGAAATAGACATACCTTTATAATTAAAGTTAATATTTGATATTTTAAGATGTCATATATTTAAATAAATAAAAATTATTTTGAACATAACATATTAAGGTAATTTTGTCCGAAAAAATTTTGGCCTCCGAGGAAAAAATCCTGGCTTCATCACTGTTAGTAACTGAGTACCATAGTGCACAGGAAGCGTCTATGTTTTCTGTATGACCAATTTAATTCCTTTGCAGCATTATTATGGGTGCAAACTCAATTATTTCAACTTTCAAACGTACTCTCAGCTAGTAATATTAACCGTAGAAGGAAAAGCTATTTACATACGAGAAACCAGTTAATTCCGGGTGGACAAAAGTTCGTAGAAATCCTTTGTGCTTGCTGCAGAGGAAAAATGATAAGAGAGAGTTTGACCTCCCAAAAAGTTTTGAAATTTGTTATTCATTTTAAATCATTCAATTATACTCAAATTTTCATTTTGGTCCCTAAATTTTTAAATGGAACACTTTAATCTCTAAAGTATAATGACTATCTCACTTTGGTCTCTAAAGCATAATACGTGTACCGCTTCAGTTCTAATTAAGTATTAAATTTTTGCATGTTATTCTCTAAAATATAAAATATGTCCTACTTAAATATCAAATTTGTCTCATTTTCGCCAACAATTTTAATTAAGTGGGACAAATATTATATTTGGTGACTAAAACATTCCATTTAGACCCTTGAAAGTATTACCACTACAGGGTCAATTCCTTGTTGAAAATCCAGCTGAAATTCACTCCTCGGGGCTGCAATTTCTTGGCTCGCTCATCAGCTCGTTCTTGAAACTTCCTAATCCTATGCGGCAGTCCACAAACAAAGTCCTGTGCACGCCGCGCCTCACCCGCCAATCCTTGGATCTTCTCCAAATTCCACTGTCCAATGAAGAACTCGAGAATGTTAGCATAATCATCGGCCGTATAAACTCCAATCCGCTGTGCCACGGCTGCAAAGTGTTCGAACAGATGAGGGTCCTGCCCATCATGCATCAAATGAGCTGGCATTGTGATTTTCTTCTTCATCATCTCTGATATGGCCAGCATGGCCCCATTGGGGTCGATTTCCAGTAGCTTTTCAACAATCCTAGCGTAGGCAATCTCATGGCGCTTCTCATCGGCGGCAATGGTCCCGCAAATGAGCGCAAGCACCGGATCACCTCCTTCCTTGGCTAGCCTAGCTGTGTTGCCGTGTGCCACGAATGTGGCTCTTTCTTGAAAAGATGTGTATACAAATCCTAAATATGGGTTACATTCTGATCCCAAATCCTGTGAATTCACAACAAATGTTAGAAATGAAATGCAGAATTGCTAATGCGTGATGCTAGGATGTGGAAGAGGAAAAAGAAAGTGTTCGGAGATAGATTCAAGTGTTAATGTTTTGACAATGATGAAAAAATTTTATAAAAATATTTAAATGCAGGAGGGCAATAAACATGATATGAGTGTGTGTACTGGTGGAATCAGCTTGGCATTTAAAGGAGGGGGGGGGCAAGATTCATGAAGATGTGTATTTAAGGGGCACATTTAAATTTTGATAAGAAAAAATTTGTAGGACAGAACTTACACAAGTTTTGTTTTAAACAAAGGGTTAATAACACTTTGCCCCTTAAATTTGCAGGACGCATGTAAACAATACCACCAGCAGAATTTTTTTTTTTGTTTTTTGAAAGAATCACCAACAGAATATTTGGCCAAATGAAGAACTCACCGCTCCAGCACCGATTAAGTATTGCACAGTCCTGTCAATCATCAGCATGTCAACTCTACCAGAGAGGTACAAGTAAGTCTTGAGCAAATCACCATGCCTATGTTCTTCAGCCGTCCATGCCCGAGTCCAAACAGCCCATGGACTTGAGCTCGCACCAGTCTCATCACGAACCCCTTCATGAGTATTCATCCACGACTGGTATGTTGGTAGTGCATCCTCAGTGATCATGTCACCAACCAGCACCAAAAAATACTCATCTGGAAGTCCAGCTGTTCTTTCTTGTAGGGCCCCGACCCGATCGGAGAATTCGTCGGCAGAAAGCTTGGCCGGGTCCGGGAGGAATTCAATGGGTTGCCAGCATTGGTTCACTGGCTTGATGAGTGGGAGGAGTCTTTGGGTGGCCCAATGTTCTAGTGACTTGAAGATTTCTGCTTTTTCTGGTGGCATGTAACGGCTAGCCTGAAAATGCTTTGCGGGTTTTGGTGGGGCTGCCCTGGCACGGACCGGTGGTTGCTTGAATGTGGTGGCGAGGGCGGTGCCAATTGGAGTCCATGCGACGGTGTTGGCGGTGATGCTGTGGAAGAGTCCCGAGGTCTGCATGGCTAGAGGTAATTTTGGGACGGGGTTAATTAATGAAATCAATAAATACTTATTCTGTGCCAGCAAGACCTTGCACTTGCGTGTTGGATAGAAGTACTTTGATTATCGGAACAAGAGCGAGAAGAAATGGGATATTTGGTAACTAGGAAGAAAGTCGAGGGAGGCGTAGGATACCTACTACCCTAGAAAGTAATTTCACCCTCTCACAGGAACGTATCCACAATTCAAATGGGGTACTGGACGGTCACCCTGCATAATACAACAGTTAGCATCAGGTCTGATCCCAAGAAATATTAGGGTTCATGGCAACTTAATAATGACAATAATAAAATAAATAAATCAAATAGAGAAATACAGGAATTTATGTGATTCGGTCCAATTGATATAAGTTCACGGACGAAAGGATAGTAGATTTACTATAATATAAAGAGAGCACAAAGATTACAAGACTAAATTTAATGGAAAGTTAAATGAAGAGTGAAGAAGTTAAT
>NW_020863204.1:0-14401 GCF_003713205.1 Coffea eugenioides | reverse complement strand
GCTTGGTATGATACGCTTTCCCAGTCTTGATCTTGGTTATATGCAGCCACTGTGTTACAGAATAGAAAATATGTTATTATTCGAATTTCTATGATCAATAGTATATTATACGGGCGTTTGCATTTTTCCTGATAATTATCTTTTCTTCTTATCATAGAAAAGGAAAAAATTCCACCTAATTTTATAACATTATTATAGAGATTATATGGTATAATGACAACGATGTGTAGAAGTTAAATCAAATCAAACTGTTGCCAACAGATGCACTAGAATGCGGTGATGGAAAGTTGAGTGATATATCCAGTTGTTCACTAACCAATTAAGGCTTTGCTGGGGAAATATGCCAGCTACAAATGGAAATACTAGCAAACAAGCCCACATCCTATGATAGAGAAACAAGAACCTTGAAGACATTGCTGGTACATTTCTGAACAATATGCAAGGGAGATAAACAAAAATTTGAATTATATGCAAGCTATTCTATGCTGGAACCCGAGTAAACAAGTAAAAGGCTAAATTGGTTACTATTAATCAACGGTCCACACAGAAAATCTAACGTCACGACACCATTATTGGCCTGTTTTCACCATTTCCGAGTTCACGGAATCTCTTCTCATAGCCAGAAACAAAATCTTCCATGCAGGACCTATAAGTTTGCATACCTGGAACCTTCTTCGCCAATTCCAACCCAATATTCATCCACTTCTCTGCCACTTCAGTCTGTCCCAACCTCAGAGGAAGTGCTGCTCGGTTCCATGCTGTCATGGAAAGCCATTTTGCCTCTTCAGTGGGATACTCCCCTTCCTTCAAACCCACCATGATTCGGTCTGCTTGTTTGTATATGCTAATTACTGCATCATCTGTATCACCCTTAAAAATAGTGCTTACAGAAATTAATTTCCTCAGAATTAAAGCCACATATTGGTAATCAGGAGAAGGGGAAGCAAGGAGAGCAGAAAGGCAAGAATTCAGGGCAAAACCAGCTACTTCAGGGTTGGATCGTGGTCCCTGTGAGGCATCAAGACCGATCTGAAGAAGATGCAAAGGATTGCAAGATTTAGAACTAGCAAAGCTTCTTATCAAAAGCATCTGCTTTTGTCCCATGTCACTTAGCCTTGAATATAGATCGTAGGCACTCCAAGCGTGCATAAAAATGAAGTCAGACTCTATGCTGGTTTCTTTATGTTCATCTTGCAAAGAGATTGCAGAGCTTGATAATAAAATCTGCAATTAACAAATAAACACTTCGTTACAATCAAACATTTGGTACTGGTGAATACAACTTTTCACAACCATGCTCCTCCAGAGCCAACTTTAACTTAATTTGACAGCAAACACAATGATCTCTGATCAGAAGTTAAAGTTTTACTGGTAAATTTGAAGCCATGAACAATGATTGATTATGTGTTTGGTTACCTTTCCAGCTCTATCTGACAGTTCAATGGCTGCTTTAACTTCAGTTTCTAGCAGCGTGCTATTTGTCTGCTTTTCATCAGCAATAATTGCAGAAACACACAATATCAATGATTTACAGACCATTAAGTTGTAATCCTCTATGTCTGCATCAAATTTGATGCTATAGAACTCTGACGCCAATCTGAAAAACTGTGCTGATAGTCCATAACTTTTTTCTTTCCCCATTTGCACCCCAAAATTCCACGCATTCACTGCAAACCAATTCTTTTCCCGTTTTCCAACCTCACCTTTTCCAAAAAAGCAGTCAGCTCCAATCTCAGATACCCTATCAAGAGCACGTTTAATGTATTGTAGAATATCAGATGCATGGCCAGTCTCTTTTGTAAGAATTGTTACTAAGGTCCGAAAAACTGCAACTTCCATGGCTGGCATTGGCTTTCCTAAGGAGTAGAAGTTTAGGAGATGGGACAAAGAAGCAACTGCAACAGGAAGAGATTGGCAGGCAACAGCTTCATGTGCCGAAAGTGAGAGGAAATCAGGACTGAAGTCAAGACAGCTTGACATCACTTGCACCTGAGCTATTGCATTACAGTGATCCTTCCTTTGCAGGTAAATTTTAAACTGCAAAATGAGAAGCATATGGATGCTGTAAGAAAATATTAACATCACAAGAAGATTAACCAAATCTTCTGCTCTTTTAGGGAAGAGATCTCACACCTTAAGGAAGGCACTAGCTATATCAGGTTGAAGCTGCAAAATTAGATAGACGTTAGGATAATGAGCTGCACAACACAAAGCATTTGGTGAATCATATCCAAATATGTATAGACCTTTTCTGCTTCAGTAATGTACTCTTCAGCTTGATCTAGTTGTGAAAGGCCTAAGTGACAGAGACAGAGAACTCTAAAGCCCTTTGCTCTGAGCATTCTATTCTCTAAGTCATAAGGGACATAGAGCATAGACTTTTCAAACAGCTCAGCACTGATCTGAAAATCTTTGGATCGAAAATGTTCTGCAGCACTGCAAAGCAATTTCAGCAAAGAGAAAGAAAAAAAGGTTAAAAAATCTAATTGACAGAGTGAAATCCACAAGTTGTCACTATCTCAAAATTGTTCAGTTGTTCAATGAAGCTTTGCCTTCTGTCATCAAGTGCCATGGGTGCAAGTGCAACAACAAAAACTCATACCATCTTTGGGCAGTGCCATGTAATATGAGTGTTCTTCAGAATTGGAGTATTGATGAATGAATGAAGCTTATGATAAGCAACAAAAACAGGAAGCTGGCTGTGGGGAGGGAGGATCAATTTGTCTTTAAAACCTCACCAATTCAGTAAGCACACAGTGGCCTCGATTAAAAAAAAAAAAAACTGGAAAAAATTCTCAGGGCAGGACTTGCATGTTCCTTCAATACGAGAGCAGTTATATCAAAATGCTATTTCAATCATATAGTAGTATCAAACTTTAGACATCTACTTAACTTGCATACTTTACAATGTGGAAACATTGAGCTGGAAAAATGTATGGATTTTTACCGGTTCCAAAGAAGAGCATGCATCGCAGTCCTCTCTTTAGATGCCTCTTCTCCAGCGAAAAGCGCCACAACCCTCTCATCAGACACCAGTTCCACCACCACTTTTGCCCTCACTCTTGAACCTTCCCCACTGCCGCCTCCACTATCTCCAACCACCCTGTTTACCACTCTAAAAGCTGATCCAGCACTGACGTGGCACCTTCCTAATAGCCCCAAAAACACGCTTTTTGCGGTATCGGCACCAGCCGTGCCAGCTGCCTGAAAGAATGATTCAACTGCAGAGACCCAAACCCCCTCTGGAATCCCCTTATTTATTACCATGCCTTTCAGCTCCTTCTCTGCTTCCCCATATCTTGCTAATCCCAACCACGCCTTCATGGCCAACACGCTCAAACTTGGGTGCTGGTCCCCGCCACCATCCCTCAAAACTCTCACGCACTTGAGAACATTATCAAATTCATCCCTCTGCAAATGAGCAGCGGCTATGAAGCGCAGCGCTTTTGCTCTCAAATCCTTCAGTGCTAAAGTCTCCTCTGTTGTCTTCGCAATCCTCAACCCCTTTTCACACAACTCCAGTGCTTCATTCATCAATTTTAACGCTTCATTCACTCCAGAAACTTCATTTTTCGACAAAATAACTTTTCCGAACATCAAATACTGAGATGCTAATGCTTTGTAGTTCTCTGAAATTCCAAACAGTGCATTTTTTGACCGACTAAGTAACATAATCGACAAATTCCTATCAGAAACTTCCCAAGCAGTCCGGGATCTAGCTAGATTTAGATTTAACACAAGCTTGTGCTCATCGTTATCTGAAATTGAACTAATTTCAACTTTGGATACGAGATCCGTAGCTTTTTCGAAGCAACTACTCGCGAGGTCGAATTTGTTGAGATCGTGCCAAACGCGACCGGTCTTGTAGAAGAAGGAGGCGCACTTGAATGCCGGGGAAGGAATACCGACGACGTCAGAGGCGAGGAAGAGGAGGTCAGCGGAGACTTGACGGAGCTTAGCGTGCTCTTCGGAGGATTTGATGCCGCTGGCGGCGAAGGCGTTGGAGAGATCGACGCAGGCATTCCAGAGTCGGTAGCTGAGTTTCCAGATGCTGAGACAAACTGAGTTGGGGAAGGGCGCGAGCTGTGTCAGCTGAGTCAGGGCATAACGGAGGTCGGAGGAGAGAGCTTCCGGTAAGATGGTGGAAGGAGAATGGAGTTCGAGTTGTTTAATTGATGACTCGATTTGTGAAAGTGTGTGAGAGTGAGGTCCGGACTCTTGATCGTGGCTACGTCTGAGCTCCGGCGAGGAGATCTCTGCTATTCTCATTTTTTTAGTCCAGCAAATGATTGGTTGATTACTCGGGTCAAATTTGGGAGGGAAAGAAGAAATTCAAAATGAACCATTTGAATGAACAGAACTTCATTCATTTATTTTGGGTTTTTGGCGGGGCGGGGCGGGGCGGGGCCGGGCGGGGGGGTTGCTGGTAAGCAGAGTACCCGCGAATTTGGAAAATCCCAATTGAGGCCCAAAAATAATAATAATAATAATAATAATAATAATAATAAAGTAGGTGTTTATCAGTAGTACTAGATTAGTGATGACAATTAATCACTGGAGTTGGACAAAGTCCTTCTTTTTTATAATTTTGGATTCCAAGCCCAAGGTATGGTCAATAGGATCTTGAATTATTGAATGGGAAAAACACAAGGATTCAGCAAGACCGTAAAACTACACAGTCTACACCTCCTATTTTATGGAGTAACCGGAGCTTCCCAGAAACTACTATAAAGTTAATGGTCATCGAGAGAGTATCAAGTACCCCTGAACACATAGACAAACAATAAGATCAATGCATTAACCATAGATGACAAATAATTCAAGAAACATTTACAATATAAAGCGAAAATAACACATTCATTAAAAGGATACGTGCTCACATGGAGCCATTCATTCATTCTCCTTTCATTTCCTTATTCCTCCAATCATTTCAAATGCATTTTTGGTAAGTAAAACCCTTCATTTCATTCACTGCCACTCGTTCATTCATTTCATTTCACCCCTTTCCGGACGTTGGCCGGACTCCACCCGATAACAAGGTAATACTCGAGTATACCGAACGTTCACCCAGGGTCACCAAATCGGCCGACCGAGTCCGCTTCTGGCTCGAGTCGACCGGTAACGAAGGGCAGGGCCCAGTTCAGCCAATGGCTTACATTCATGCACTTATAATCGTTCAATCATTGAAAATTTCATATTCATTTAGGTCGAGTGCGATAAACTACACACGAGCCTAGAAAACTCATTTTTAGCAATCATTGAAAGCATTTAACATTCAATCAAATATCCATAACATGGAACAAGGCATATAGTCAAGAGTAACATAACAACAAGGAACACTCACCTATTTAAGCAAAATAACGTCCAAAGTTTCCTTCCGGATAATACTCTCAATCACCAAGGAACCCTAATAATAACCAAGGGAAAATATTACGGTTAAACCATCCAAAGTTTAGGTGAATCAGAGAAAATCCGAGTAACTATTAGTACAAAGGATAAATATAGTTTTGGAAGTGAAAAGAGTACATTTAAACGAAAGGACATGAGTAAACTATTTGTATTTATTAGTCGTAAATTTCATTTTTCCAAGGGTACAAGGTTCGGCCGAAATCCAACTTATGTGCCTTGATAAAAGAGGTTGCAAATATCCTAGATGGTTCAAGTGGTATTCGCTCTCAAGCCTTATTCAAGTCGCAAGTATCTACCTAGTCCTCGAGCGTAAATTCAGGCAGCACGCCCTTTGTATTTATGTATTTTCCAGCCATTTATGGCTTCGTTCTTTTCCTCAATCAGCCCCAAAGTTACACACAAAATAATCTCATTTCAATATCTATTCATTAGGCTCAAAGTCATACAAGTACAAAATCAAGCTAAGGATATGTGCGGAAATGAAGTTTAAGTTGAAAACAAAAGATAGATTTGACGTTGTTTTATGTAACGGACACAACCGAAGCTACGCTTATCGGATTGGGGTAAAATTTATACCGTTTCGAATCTAAGGTAGAGAGCTACAACTTTGATGAAGACCACTTAGTCCAGTTTGCAATGTATCCAGGTCAAATTCACAAATTACAGTACCAGATTCCTACCGACAGGCCAGTTAACCGTACTATGTTTCAATGGCCATAATTCAGACTACCGAAGTCCGATTGAGGTGTTCTTAGTGGCTTTAGAAAGCTAAAACATAGGGTTAAAAGTTTCATGTTTTAGCCAAAGACTGGTTTGGTACGGATCAAGGTGAAAAACACAGTCAACATGAGGAAATGTCAAAACTGTCTGCTGGACTCTACCTAGGGTAGTCTTAGGGGTAATTTTGTATTTTCATGAGCTACAGTGCTCATATTGAGCTGAAATTTTGTAGGAAACTATAAAATATCATTCCCTACAACTTTCATATTTTGTGCTAAGGCTGATTCGGTCTCTAACATACTCAAACCGAAAGGGACAGAACTGGACCATAAGAAATCTCAATTCTGGAATTTCAAGAATTTAATGTGGAACTTCACATTTCTAGCTTAAAACCACTACTACTACCTCCTATACAAGCCTACATACACTATATACCATCCAAACAACCATCATTCCAACAACCAAAACTGAATTTTTTTTTTACACTATAGAGCTGGAATTTACCAAAACTAATACTAAAACCATTAAAGTTACCTAACAAGCCATAACTTTCACTTGTAAACCAATAAGTAGCACAACCGTGAAATAATACCATCCTTACCTAGAATTGGAGAAGCACAACAGCCCCTAGGAAGCTTGAACCACCAAAACTCTCCACTCCAAGATGATAATCCACCCTCCTAAGCAACTTCTATGGATTATTTGGTGAATCTATCGGTTAGTTTGCAAGATTGAGCAAGAAAGCATGCTTGAATGAAGTGGTTTCTTTCTCCCTTTTTTCTCGCTAAATTTCATGCACAATGAAGCTTAGAAGACAGAAATTGAGCTCCAAGAAAGGGATAAGAAGCTTAGACTTGAGTTGGTCAAAAATGGGTGGATGCTTGCCAAGTGTCATCACAAGATTACATCTCACTTTTTTTTTCTTTCTTCCTTTTCTTTAGTCAACAAAGATGGCTGGATTAAGGGGTAATTTAGGGCTGATTAGTCAAGTAAACATAAAGGAATTAAGGTAATAAAGTGATGGTCAAGTGGTGTATTCCATCGTTAACAAACGGTACCCGTCAGTTCAACCCGTTTTTTCGTATTTCGAACGTACTAGGGTTTTCACTTATAATTCACTATCTTATAGTTATTACTTCTATTCACACACTTAATATGATCTAAAACTTACCCTTAATCACCAAATTTAGTACACATTAAATACTGGTTACTTACACTACGAAAAGACGTAAAACCCTAATTCATACTAACTTAAAAACGAAAAGTGAAACCCTACTTTCTAGGTTCATTTGCACTTATTGTGGGGTGATTGAGTAGTAGGGCCATTATAAAGTAATAATTTCCAAATAAAAGGGAATTTTTAAGAAGAATATAAGGAATTTTACGAGTCCTCACACTTTCTCCCCCTTAAAGAAATTTCGTCCTCGAAATTTTTACCTTCAGTTGCCTCAGATGTCTCCGGAGCTTGTTGGTTGTCTAAGGCATATACCTTTGCCGGTACTTTTGTTCGGTTCCCTCTTTCATTTACTTGTTTTGATTTGGTTCCATCCAGTGGTTGAGTACTACCATCTCGTGACTATTTCCTCGGACAGTTATTCACTTGATGATCACCACTTTCACAAATCAAACACTTCCGCCCTTTCCGCCAGCAATCATTCTCAGTATGGTTTGCCTACCCACAGTATCCACAAGCCAGGTGAGACGCCACTTTTTGGCTTTCTTGAGAAATTTCCCCATGACCTATTTGACTTTCTTTGGTAGATCTTTCATCTAGTGCTCCTAATGTCCATGGTGGACGGGGTACATGGCTCACTTTTTGTACTTTCGAAGGCGTTATCTTTCCGCTGGAGTCCTCAGATACACCACTAGATGCACCCTTTTCCATGTTTGGGAGGCTTTTACCTGTGCCTTGGCATCCTCAATCCTTTGAACTTTCTCAAGAGCCTCCGTAAAATTATTGACTTGCACCGCCGCTAATGCTTCTTGGATTTCCAAATTCAATTCTTGTATGAACCGTCTCACTCTCCTCCGTTCCGTGGCCACCAATTCAGAAGCAAACTTGGATAGTTTCGTAAATTTCGTTTCATATTCGGCCACACTCTGGGTTCCCTGGCGTAGCCCAATAAACTCATCCTCCCTCCTTTCTTGGACTAAAGGTGGGAGGTACTTCTCGTTAAATTCCCTTAAGAAGTTAGCGCAGGTCCATACAGTTTGTTCTCTCTCCCACTTTGCTTTAATCACGTTCCACCACGCTCGAGCCGGTCCTTCGAATTGAAATACCGCAAAGTTCACTTGTCTTTGTTCGGTATAGTTCAAAGCTGCAAAAATATTGATCATAGCCTCAAGCCACTGTTCAGCCACATCCGGATTAGGCCCTCCCAGGAATTTCGGAGGTAAAAACTTTTGAAACCTCTCAAGAGCCCTATCCTCCCCTATTTCAGGATTTCGGGGTTGATTCACCGGCATTTGACCTTGTTGGTCTACAAGTCGTGCCAGGATATTTGTCATTTGTTGTATCGCCGTCGCTGTTTGATCTCCGGCCTCAACCCTCGGTCCAAGTTCTTGCTCGGCCATTGTTTCTCTTTCTCCTCTTGGTTCTGGAACTCGCTTAGTTCCACGGCCACGTCCACGACCACGTCTCCCTTCAATACCCTTGTCTCTCTCTCTCTCTCTCTCTCTCTCTTTTTTCCCAAAAGTTGATTTAATCAAAATAAGTCGACTAAAATAACAAGATATAACACAACAATTTCACATCAAATTCACAAAGAGACATATTCACGATGGAACATACCATATACACGTAGAGACATATCAGGTTAGACAAAATCAAGTGTAGCAAGTACAATACTTAGAGGTATTCACATATCACAAGCAAAGTGCAAGGGCAAAACGAGGAAAACACGACACGTTGTCCCACACTCAGTTCTAATAACCCCCGTTCGGTCTCTAACGTTACTATCTATCCAAACTAGACGTCCATTGACTTCAGGTACTCATTCTAAGTAGACATTAGCCTATTCAAGTTTCCCCAAAATGAAAGTCTCAAGTACTGAGTATCGCCCTCAACTTTGGAGTACTCGGGCACGAGAATCCGAAATAAGATGATTCACATCTCGAGCTGGCCAGTCCCAAGAGTAAATGATCTACAATCGAGATTCCTACCTGATGTACCTATCTATTGTCCTCAACTACCATGACGATGATTTAAGGCCTATAACACTCCATGATTCATAGCTTATGCTCGAAAGAGCACCTAGTCCTTTCCACTTATTCACCACTTGGCCTAAACTCACTCCGCACAGAGACCACGCGAAGCAGGCTCTGATACCACCTGTGACGGCCCTACCTCCCCCTAGGGCGTACCCCAGAGCTTGGTGGGTTGCCTGCCCAGCTCTCGCCAAGACTCACTCATGCACCTCAAGCAAAAGAAAATAAGATCACAAGAACAAGGGTAACAATAATTCCAAACTTAAAACATATACTTATATACATGTCTATCTAAAAAGAATACAACTCAAATATACAAAGGTTCTCTATTCTTCACATCCAACCCTTGCCAAGCGATAGGGCGAGAATTATTACAAAATTCAAAAGAACTGGACTAAACTAGTCTATACGGATCTCTCGTACTTGCTCGCATCCCTTGTAAGGAAAACAAAACTAAAGGAATGAACTAGAAGCTCAGTGAGGTTCCGAACACATAGACAAACAATAAGATCAATGCATTAACCATAGATGACAAATAATTCAAGAAACATTTACAATATAAAGCGAAAATAACACATTCATTAAAAGGATACGTGCTCACATGGAGCCATTCATTCATTCTCCTTTCATTTCCTTATTCCTCCAATCATTTCAAATGCATTTTTGGTAAGTAAAACCCTTCATTTCATTCACTGCCACTCGTTCATTCATTTCATTTCACCCCTTTCCGGACGTTGGCCGGACTCCACCCGATAACAAGGTAATACTCGAGTATACCGAACGTTCACCCAGGGTCACCAAATCGGCCGACCGAGTCCGCTTCTGGCTCGAGTCGACCGGTAACGAAGGGCAGGGCCCAGTTCAGCCAATGGCTTACATTCATGCACTTATAATCGTTCAATCATTGAAAATTTCATATTCATTTAGGTCGAGTGCGATAAACTACACACGAGCCTAGAAAACTCATTTTTAGCAATCATTGAAAGCATTTAACATTCAATCAAATATCCATAACATGGAACAAGGCATATAGTCAAGAGTAACATAACAACAAGGAACACTCACCTATTTAAGCAAAATAACGTCCAAAGTTTCCTTCCGGATAATACTCTCAATCACCAAGGAACCCTAATAATAACCAAGGGAAAATATTACGGTTAAACCATCCAAAGTTTAGGTGAATCAGAGAAAATCCGAGTAACTATTAGTACAAAGGATAAATATAGTTTTGGAAGTGAAAAGAGTACATTTAAACGAAAGGACATGAGTAAACTATTTGTATTTATTAGTCGTAAATTTCATTTTTCCAAGGGTACAAGGTTCGGCCGAAATCCAACTTATGTGCCTTGATAAAAGAGGTTGCAAATATCCTAGATGGTTCAAGTGGTATTCGCTCTCAAGCCTTATTCAAGTCGCAAGTATCTACCTAGTCCTCGAGCGTAAATTCAGGCAGCACGCCCTTTGTATTTATGTATTTTCCAGCCATTTATGGCTTCGTTCTTTTCCTCAATCAGCCCCAAAGTTACACACAAAATAATCTCATTTCAATATCTATTCATTAGGCTCAAAGTCATACAAGTACAAAATCAAGCTAAGGATATGTGCGGAAATGAAGTTTAAGTTGAAAACAAAAGATAGATTTGACGTTGTTTTATGTAACGGACACAACCGAAGCTACGCTTATCGGATTGGGGTAAAATTTATACCGTTTCGAATCTAAGGTAGAGAGCTACAACTTTGATGAAGACCACTTAGTCCAGTTTGCAATGTATCCAGGTCAAATTCACAAATTACAGTACCAGATTCCTACCGACAGGCCAGTTAACCGTACTATGTTTCAATGGCCATAATTCAGACTACCGAAGTCCGATTGAGGTGTTCTTAGTGGCTTTAGAAAGCTAAAACATAGGGTTAAAAGTTTCATGTTTTAGCCAAAGACTGGTTTGGTACGGATCAAGGTGAAAAACACAGTCAACATGAGGAAATGTCAAAACTGTCTGCTGGACTCTACCTAGGGTAGTCTTAGGGGTAATTTTGTATTTTCATGAGCTACAGTGCTCATATTGAGCTGAAATTTTGTAGGAAACTATAAAATATCATTCCCTACAACTTTCATATTTTGTGCTAAGGCTGATTCGGTCTCTAACATACTCAAACCGAAAGGGACAGAACTGGACCATAAGAAATCTCAATTCTGGAATTTCAAGAATTTAATGTGGAACTTCACATTTCTAGCTTAAAACCACTACTACTACCTCCTATACAAGCCTACATACACTATATACCATCCAAACAACCATCATTCCAACAACCAAAACTGAATTTTTTTTTTACACTATAGAGCTGGAATTTACCAAAACTAATACTAAAACCATTAAAGTTACCTAACAAGCCATAACTTTCACTTGTAAACCAATAAGTAGCACAACCGTGAAATAATACCATCCTTACCTAGAATTGGAGAAGCACAACAGCCCCTAGGAAGCTTGAACCACCAAAACTCTCCACTCCAAGATGATAATCCACCCTCCTAAGCAACTTCTATGGATTATTTGGTGAATCTATCGGTTAGTTTGCAAGATTGAGCAAGAAAGCATGCTTGAATGAAGTGGTTTCTTTCTCCCTTTTTTCTCGCTAAATTTCATGCACAATGAAGCTTAGAAGACAGAAATTGAGCTCCAAGAAAGGGATAAGAAGCTTAGACTTGAGTTGGTCAAAAATGGGTGGATGCTTGCCAAGTGTCATCACAAGATTACATCTCACTTT
The DNA here is from genome assembly GCF_003713205.1 of Coffea eugenioides. Classification (NCBI taxonomy): domain Eukaryota; kingdom Viridiplantae; phylum Streptophyta; class Magnoliopsida; order Gentianales; family Rubiaceae; genus Coffea; species Coffea eugenioides. Next base: position 2,299 of record NW_020863204.1, on the reverse strand, counting down.
TTTTTTCTTTCTTCCTTTTCTTTAGTCAACAAAGATGGCTGGATTAAGGGGTAATTTAGGGCTGATTAGTCAAGTAAACATAAAGGAATTAAGGTAATAAAGTGATGGTCAAGTGGTGTATTCCATCGTTAACAAACGGTACCCGTCAGTTCAACCCGTTTTTTCGTATTTCGAACGTACTAGGGTTTTCACTTATAATTCACTATCTTATAGTTATTACTTCTATTCACACACTTAATATGATCTAAAACTTACCCTTAATCACCAAATTTAGTACACATTAAATACTGGTTACTTACACTACGAAAAGACGTAAAACCCTAATTCATACTAACTTAAAAACGAAAAGTGAAACCCTACTTTCTAGGTTCATTTGCACTTATTGTGGGGTGATTGAGTAGTAGGGCCATTATAAAGTAATAATTTCCAAATAAAAGGGAATTTTTAAGAAGAATATAAGGAATTTTACGAGTCCTCACACTTTCTCCCCCTTAAAGAAATTTCGTCCTCGAAATTTTTACCTTCAGTTGCCTCAGATGTCTCCGGAGCTTGTTGGCTGTCTAAGGCATATACCTTTGCCGGTACTTTTGTTCGGTTCCCTCTTTCATTTACTTGTTTTGATTTGGTTCCATCCAGTGGTTGAGTACTACCCTCTCGTGACTATTTCCTCGGACAGTTATTCACTTGATGATCACCACTTTCACAAATCAAACACTTCCGCCCTTTCCGCCAGCAATCATTCTCAGTATGGTTTGCCTACCCACAGTATCCACAAGCCAGGTGAGACGCCACTTTTTGGCTTTCTTGAGAAATTTCCCCATGACCTATTTGACTTTCTTTGGTAGATCTTTCATCTAGTGCTCCTAATGTCCATGGTGGACGGGGTACATGGCTCACTTTTTGTACTTTCGAAGGCGTTATCTTTCCGCTGGAGTCCTCAGATACACCACTAGATGCACCCTTTTCCATGTTTGGGAGGCTTTTACCTGTGCCTTGGCATCCTCAATCCTTTGAACTTTCTCAAGAGCCTCCGTAAAATTATTGACTTGCACCGCCGCTAATGCTTCTTGGATTTCCAAATTCAATTCTTGTATGAACCGTCTCACTCTCCTCCGTTCCGTGGCCACCAATTCAGAAGCAAACTTGGATAGTTTCGTAAATTTCGTTTCATATTCGGCCACACTCTGGGTTCCCTGGCGTAGCCCAATAAACTCATCCTCCCTCCTTTCTTGGACTAAAGGTGGGAGGTACTTCTCGTTAAATTCCCTTAAGAAGTTAGCGCAGGTCCATACAGTTTGTTCTCTCTCCCACTTTGCTTTAATCACGTTCCACCACGCTCGAGCCGGTCCTTCGAATTGAAATACCGCAAAGTTCACTTGTCTTTGTTCGGTATAGTTCAAAGCTGCAAAAATATTGATCATAGCCTCAAGCCACTGTTCAGCCACATCCGGATTAGGCCCTCCCAGGAATTTCGGAGGTAAAAACTTTTGAAACCTCTCAAGAGCCCTATCCTCCCCTATTTCAGGATTTCGGGGTTGATTCACCGGCATTTGACCTTGTTGGTCTACAAGTCGTGCCAGGATATTTGTCATTTGTTGTATCGCCGTCGCTGTTTGATCTCCGGCCTCAACCCTCGGTCCAAGTTCTTGCTCGGCCATTGTTTCTCTTTCTCCTCTTGGTTCTGGAACTCGCTTAGTTCCACGGCCACGTCCACGACCACGTCTCCCTTCAATACCCTTGTCTCTCTCTCTCTCTCTCTCTCTCTCTTTTTTCCCAAAAGTTGATTTAATCAAAATAAGTCGACTAAAATAACAAGATATAACACAACAATTTCACATCAAATTCACAAAGAGACATATTCACGATGGAACATACCATATACACGTAGAGACATATCAGGTTAGACAAAATCAAGTGTAGCAAGTACAATACTTAGAGGTATTCACATATCACAAGCAAAGTGCAAGGGCAAAACGAGGAAAACACGACACGTTGTCCCACACTCAGTTCTAATAACCCCCGTTCGGTCTCTAACGTTACTATCTATCCAAACTAGACGTCCATTGACTTCAGGTACTCATTCTAAGTAGACATTAGCCTATTCAAGTTTCCCCAAAATGAAAGTCTCAAGTACTGAGTATCGCCCTCAACTTTGGAGTACTCGGGCACGAGAATCCGAAATAAGATGATTCACATCTCGAGCTGGCCAGTCCCAAGAGTAAATGATCTACAATCGAGATTCCTACCTGATGTACCTATCTATTGTCCTCAACTACCATGACGATGATTTAAGGCCTAT
>NW_020863203.1:0-25459 GCF_003713205.1 Coffea eugenioides | reverse complement strand
AGTTAAACACATAATGACCATGGAGTAAACATGTCATAAAACTATTCAAATCACGTACTCCTATATGGAACACTTACCTATTCAAAACAAGTGAGTAAGTGCTCAACAAGTGTTTAGGCGTCCGCTTCGAGATCCTCTTGAAGGTCCTCTTGAGTGCCTGAGCAATTAACAATTACCTATCACTTAAAACCCCAAATTATCAAGGAAGATTGTACACTTGTACAATTTAAGAAAATACCGTGAAATGGAGCTTTACTCGCTTAAAATTCAAGATTCAAAAGTGGTGTTTTAACAACACAAGGAAAAACTGATTTCCTTCATGAAGACAAGTCCAAAATGGTCAATTAGTAGTGAAGGATTGGGAAGAGTCTCTAAAGCTCAATTTCCGTCAAGTTTGAAAATTTCAGATTTGAGGTGCGATCTTTGAAAAATCATATCTCACTCTCCGTAGGTCCAAAATTGGAAAACATGATACCGTTGGAAACTACTTTCAAAGTACTAAAAGTTCCTAGGAACTTTTCCATGATTCAAAACGTAAGACACTCAAATTTTGGTTTCAAGTTGCTGATTTGAACTCCCGAGACAGATTTGGGTTGTTGGCAAATTTTGAAAATTCGGTAAAATTCCCAGAATGCGAACTAACCTCTCAAATTTGAAAATCAATTAGAGTTACAATGAAAGTTTAAAAAAAAAAACAAACGGAACAAGAATCATAGTTTTGAGCACCAAGATATAGTGGCTCAAAATTGGTTCAAAATGAAGATCATTAGGCAATTTTCCAGATTTGAAACATAACTTTGGGCATCAAAATAGACTTATAACGGCACCAAATTTGGTATGATTGTGCTACCATATAATGGCTATTCCTCAGTCAAATTTCATACAAAAATTCGTTCGGGAAGTCGGTTAACAAAATCATTAAAGTTCCACAATTTGCTAAGGCAAATCTGCCTTGCACTTTCGTTTTTCTTTTCTCAAACATTTGGCCAATGAAAATTCCTCGAACATGATTCATTTATGAAGACAAAGTCTAGGAAACATCCAAAATACATTTGGTAGGTGATTAACACCAAGGATTTCGAATAACAAGTCCCAAATCAAGATTAGCTATAAATCAGTCCAGAATTAGGGTTTTCTTTCACGAAGACAGATCTGAAATCCAGCCACAACTCACTCAATTCAACTCAGAATTGAGCGTGGTCAGTGGCATTGAAAACTAAATTCATAACGCTACAATTTCTCAGAAGGAATCGTTTTAAAATTCTGTCCACAACTAGCTCATAATTGAGCATCAAGTCGCAGCTCAAAACAGGGCTTCCAGTACAGACGAGAAACAGAACAGGCAAATTTACAAGGTTTGTACGGCCCACTCAGGCGGAATCAGGGTATGAATTTTATACCGTTGGAAAAATGGAAGTGTCTAATTTCTAATGCGGCAAACAGTACTCGATTTTGACGTCGGAGCAAAGAGTTATGGCCGAAACAAAACCACTGCCAGAGAGGCTCTGGTTACATTTCCAGTTTTGCTACATTTTCGAAATCTCAACTTTTGGCCAACCAATTTGGATGATTTTTGGTGGAAACTTTCCACACAACCCACACAACATTTTTACATCAAAATCAAGTCAATTGAACCACAAAAAAGTGCACTAATGCTCACGGAAATATAGGGGCAGAATCGTCACTTTTGCTCATCTCACTTCCTTTGAGTTTTCTTTCACAACACAACTTATTTTCACTAGATTAAGCACTAATCCAACATTAATAACATCAAATTTCATCAAATCAGTTCATCAAGCCATTGTGGGATTTCATAGAGCCCACTCACAAAATTTCCAACAATATAGAGCTACCCACATGCATCTATAAGCTTACATGTGCAAATCAACTTACATAAACTAAGATTCAAGGGTTTGATATTTGATTACCTCTTTAGATGATAAAACCAAAAATTTTCGGTCCTTTGAAGCTCAAGAAAATCGTGAGAAACAAGCTCCTTTCCTAGCTTAAGTTGATCTTCAAGTTATTTGCAAGGTGTAGTGTGAATTTGAGGTGATTTGGTCAAGAAATGAAGCAAGAAAATGAAGAACTTTGGGTCTTCTTCCTCCTAGGGGGTGCACGGCTGCTTTGAGCAAGGAGAGAGAGAGTTTTCCTGAAAATGAAGCTTCCTTGAGAAGCTTAAGTGTGTGGCCAAAAGGTGCTCCAAAAGTCAACCCTTTAACAGTGCGCGTTCGCACGCGTTTCGTGCCCGATTCCGCTCGGATTTGTTTCACTTGTGCACTAAACCTCCAATGCACTTTCTTAAACTTATAATTATTCACTCTTAATAGTCTAGAATAAATTCCTTAAATCTCCAATTAACCGCTCTGGCTCGATATACGCGAACTTTCGATTCGCGTGCAATACGGCGAAATTTCTAAGGAATTCTTATAACGATAGTATACTAACCATCACTTGAGTACTTAAACATAAAAAATACCTATTTTAAGACTAATATATAAGTCTTCAATCTCCAAGCTCATTGTACCCTCGAATCGATTGTTACCTCCAAACGCAAATTCATTATCCTCACTAAACGAGCTTTCCAAAAATTAATTTTTGTAACAAGTCATTTTAAAAACACATGTAAACCATAGTTCCATGTAAATAAGTTTAAATTGGTTGAAATAAATTATTCAGAGAAAACGGGTGAGTAATAACTAATTAGGCCGGTAAAATAAAATAAAATAAGAAAACAAAATTCGGGTCCTCACAACCTTCCCTCATTTAAAAGAATTTCGTTCTCGAAATTCATACCTTCTGTAATCTCAGATAACCCTGAACCTTGTTGTTTGATCATTTCATATGTTCTTGTAGATGCCACTGGTCGGTTTCTTCTTCCATTGACTTGTCGAGGGATAGTTCCATTTCCTTGTTGAGTAGTAGTTTCTCGTGGATACCTCTTTGGACAGTCGTGAACTTTATGGTTGGTGCTCCCGCATCCCATACACTTTTACCCCTTTAGCCAACAGTTTTCTTCGGTATGATTCGTCCTTCCACAATATCCACAAGTCGGACGAGGCGTTGTGACTTGACTTGCTTGCGAGGTTTCCTTTGATTGTATCTGTCCTACTGGAGCTCCTTGTGACATAGTTCCTTCTGGTTCCATTATCATGAGTGGTGAAGGAAGTGATAGTCTTACTCTATCCACTCCTTTTCTAACTTTGGGTGGTGGTCCAATTTCTCTTAGTTTACTATCGGATACATCTCTCTTCCTCGCTTGAAAGGCTCTCAGTTGGGATTTTGTGCTTTCTACCCTTTGCGCTTTCTCGAGAGCGTCACTAAATGTTTCAATCTGTGCTGCAGCAAGGGCATCTTGGATTTCTAAATTTAATCCTTGGATAAACCGTCTTATTCTCTTCCGTTCCGTAGCTACCAATTCCGGAGCATACGTAGATAATTTCGTGAATCGTGTTTCGTACTCAGCCACACTCAAAGTTCCTTGACGAAGCTTTATAAAATCGTCTTCTCTCTTTTCTTGGACAAGTGGAGGAAAAAATTTCTCATTAAACTCTCATACAAAGTTTATCCAAGTCCTTGGAGTTTGATCTCTTTCCCACTTGTTTCTTATAACATTCCACCAAGCTCGAGCTGCTCCCTCAAGTTGAAATATAGCAAAAGTGACTTGGCATCCTAAACTTTTAAGCCTAGGATACACTACAAAGATCTAAAGCCTAAGCTCTGATACCAACTGTGACGCCCCCACTTCTCCCTAAGGCGAACCAAAGGGTATCCGCGGGACGCCTGCCCAACTCTCGGTAGGACTCACTACAATCCATAATTCAAAAGCTAGAAATACTTCAAATAACTTCAATATATAATTAAAGTACTCCAAAATATTGCATGCTTACAATTAGTTAGCTTTCAATCTTAATACAATCCAAAAGAGTATGTACTACAACCATCCGCTATAATACAACTTAAGTTCGTCAAAAGAAAACAATCTAGTACTATTAACGAGCACTCTTGGTCTCGAACCCTATTAAGGAAAATAAAAATGTGGAATGAGCTACACAGCCCAGTGAGGTTCCAAGACACTCTAGCAGTTCTAATAAATCAAGTAATTTGAACATAACACATGTATGGTTCAAGGTTGCATATTTGGCACATTAACATGAGATAGTTATCATTGTACGAGTAATTTGAGTATAACACAAGCATGGTTCAAGGTTGCACCTTGGCACATTAGCATGATACAGTTATCAGTATGCAAAAATAAACACACATTGAAGGATATGATGTTCCAGTGGAACCATTTCGGTCAAATTCACCTTATAACTTCGGATCCCCTCGGTTTGTCTGGCCATCACCTTATCCCTCCAGTGGTAGTACTCGAGTATACCGAAACGGTGTCCCAGGGTTCTAACCTACACGACCGATCCGAGTCCTGGCTCGAGTAGGTTAGTAACCAAGGACAAGGCCCAGTTCAGCTTATAGCTTACAACATGCACAAGTAATCGAATAAATCGGTGAACGGTAAAAATTTATCATTTTAGTAGGTCGAGTGAGATGAAATACACACTCGCCTTAAACGGTGGGCAATTTCATATGAACACGTAATTTACGGTAATCACATACTCAAGTAGTCAAGTAATCAAGTAAGCAGGTAATCAAGTAAATTGGTAAACAGTAAACGGTAAACGATAAACGGTAAATAATCTCGGTTAACGGTAAAAATTTATCATTTTCGTAGGTCGAGTGAGATAAGGTACACACTCGCCTTAAAACAGTGGAACAGTTCATAGGAGCAATTATCGGTAACACTTAACAGTTAAACACATAATGACCATGGAGTAAACATGTCATAAAACTATTCAAATCACGTACTCCTATATGGAACACTTACCTATTCAAAACAAGTGAGTAAGTGCTCAACAAGTGTTTAGGCGTCCGCTTCGAGATCCTCTTGAAGGTCCTCTTGAGTGCCTGAGCAATTAACAATTACCTATCACTTAAAACCCCAAATTATCAAGGAAGATTGTACACTTGTACAATTTAAGAAAATACCGTGAAATGGAGCTTTACTCGCTTAAAATTCAAGATTCAAAAGTGGTGTTTTAACAACACAAGGAAAAACTGATTTCCTTCATGAAGACAAGTCCAAAATGGTCAATTAGTAGTGAAGGATTGGGAAGAGTCTCTAAAGCTCAATTTCCGTCAAGTTTGAAAATTTCAGATTTGAGGTGCGATCTTTGAAAAATCATATCTCACTCTCCGTAGGTCCAAAATTGGAAAACATGATACCGTTGGAAACTACTTTCAAAGTACTAAAAGTTCCTAGGAACTTTTCCATGATTCAAAACGTAAGACACTCAAATTTTGGTTTCAAGTTGCTGATTTGAACTCCCGAGACAGATTTGGGTTGTTGGCAAATTTTGAAAATTCGGTAAAATTCCCAGAATGCGAACTAACCTCTCAAATTTGAAAATCAATTAGAGTTACAATGAAAGTTTTAAAAAAAAAACAAACGGAACAAGAATCATAGTTTTGAGCACCAAGATATAGTGGCTCAAAATTGGTTCAAAATGAAGATCATTAGGCAATTTTCCAGATTTGAAACATAACTTTGGGCATCAAAATAGACTTATAACGGCACCAAATTTGGTATGATTGTGCTACCATATAATGGCTATTCCTCAGTCAAATTTCATACAAAAATTCGTTCGGGAAGTCGGTTAACAAAATCATTAAAGTTCCACAATTTGCTAAGGCAAATCTGCCTTGCACTTTCGTTTTTCTTTTCTCAAACATTTGGCCAATGAAAATTCCTCGAACATGATTCATTTATGAAGACAAAGTCTAGGAAACATCCAAAATACATTTGGTAGGTGATTAACACCAAGGATTTCGAATAACAAGTCCCAAATCAAGATTAGCTATAAATCAGTCCAGAATTAGGGTTTTCTTTCACGAAGACAGATCTGAAATCCAGCCACAACTCACTCAATTCAACTCAGAATTGAGCGTGGTCAGTGGCATTGAAAACTAAATTCATAACGCTACAATTTCTCAGAAGGAATCGTTTTAAAATTCTGTCCACAACTAGCTCATACTTGAGCATCAAGTCGCAGCTCAAAACAGGGCTTCCAGTACAGACGAGAAACAGAACAGGCAAATTTACAAGGTTTGTACGGCTCACTCAGGTTGAATTAGGGTATGAATTTTATACCGTTGGAAAACTGGATGTGTCTAGTTTCTAATGCGGCAAACAGCACTCAATTTCGACGTTGGAGCAAAGAGTTATGGCCGAAACAATACCACTGCCAGAGAGGCTCTGGTTACATTTCCAGTTTTGCTACATTTTCGAAATCTCAACTTTTGGCCAACCAATTTGGATGATTTTTGGTGGAAACTTTCCACACAACCCACACAACATATTTACATCAAAATCAAGTCAATTGAACCACAAAAAACTGCACTAATGCTCACGGAAAAACAGGGGCAGAATCGTCACTTTTGCTCATCTCACTTCCTTTGAGTTTTCTTTCACAACACAACTTATTTTCACTAGATTAAGCACTAATCCAACATTAATAACATCAAATCAGTTCATCAAGCCATTGTGGGATTTCATAGAGCCCACTCACAAAATTTCCAACAATATAGAGCTACCCACATGCATCTATAAGCTTACATGTGCAAATCAACTTACATAAACTAAGATTCAAGGGTTTGATATTTGATTACCTCTTTAGATGATAAAACCAAGAAATTTTCGGTCCTTTGAAGCTCAAGAAAACCGTGAGAAACAAGCTCCTTTCCTAGCTTAAGTTGATCTTCAAGTTATTTGCAAGGTGTAGTGTGAATTTGAGGTGATTTGGTCAAGAAATGAAGCAAGAAAATGAAGAACTTTGGGTCTTCTTCCTCCTAGGGGGTGCACGGCTGCTTTGAGCAAGGAGAGAGAGAGTTTTGCTGAAAATGAAGCTTCCTTGAGAAGCTTAAGTGTGTGGCCAAAAGGTGCTCCAAAAGTCGACCCTTTAACAGTGCGCGTTCGCGCGCGTTTCGTGCCCGATTCCGCTCGGATTTGTTTCACTTGTGCACTAAACCTCCAATGCACTTTCTTAAACGTTATAATTATTCACTCTTAATAGTCTAGAATAAATTCCTTAAATCTCCAATTAACCGCTCCGGCTCGATATACGCGAACTTTCGATTCGCGTGCAATACAGCGAAATTTCTAAGGAATTCTTATAACGATAGTATACTAACCATCACTTGAGTACTTAAACATAAAAAAATACCTATTTTAAGACTAATGTATAAGTCTTCAATCTCCAAGCTCATTGTACCCTCGAATCGATTGTTACCTCCAAACGCAAATTCATTATCCTCACTAAACGAGCTTTCCAAAAATTAATTTTTGTAACAAGTCATTTTAAAAACACATGTAAGCCATAGTTCCGTGTAAATAAGTTTAAAATGGTTGAAATAAATTATTCAGAGAAAACGGGTGAGTAATAACTAATTAGGCCGGTAAAATAAAATAAAATAAGAAAAAAAAATTCGGGTCCTCACAACCTTCCCTCCTTAAAAAGAATTTCGTTCTCGAAATTCATACCTTCTGTAATCTCAGATAACCCTGAACCTTGTTGTGTGATCATTTCATATGTTCTTGTAGATGCCACTGGTCGGTTTCTTCTTCCATTGAATTGTCGGGGGACAGTTCCATTTCCTTGTTGAGTAGTAGTTTCTCGTGGATACCTCTTTGGACAGTCGTGAACTTTATGGTTGGTGCTCCCGCATCCCATACACTTTCGCCCCTTTAGCCAACAGTTTTCTTCGGTATGATTCGTCCTTCCACAATATCCACAAGTCGGACGAGGCGTTGTGACTTGACTTGCTTGCGAGGTTTCCTTTGATTGTATCTGTCCTACTGGAGCTCCTTGTGACATAGTTCCTTCTGGTTCCTTTATCATGAGTGGTGAAGGAAGTGATAGTCTTACTCTATCCACTCCTTTTCTAACTTTGGGTGGTGGTCCAATTTCTCTTAGTTTACTATCGGATACATCTCTCTTCCTCGCTTGAAAGGCTCTCAGTTGGGATTTTGTGCTTTCTACCCTTTGCGCTTTCTCGAGAGCGTCACTAAATGTTTCAATCTGTGCTGCAGCAAGGGCATCTTGGATTTCTAAATTTAATCCTTGGATAAACCGTCTTATTCTCTTCCGTTCCGTAGCTACCAATTCCGGAGCATATGTAGATAATTTCGTGAATCGTGTTTCGTACTCAGCCACACTCAAAGTTCCTTGACGAAGCTTTATAAAATCGTCTTCTCTCTTTTCTTGGACAAGTGGAGGAAAAAAATTTCTCATTAAACTCTCATACAAAGTTTATCCAAGTCCTTGGAGTTTGATCTCTTTCCCACTTGTTTCTTATAACATTCCACCAAGCTCGAGCTGCTCCCTCAAGTTGAAATATAGCAAAAGTGACTTGTCTTTCCTCTGTGAAGTCCAAGGCATCGAATATATTCCTTATATTCTCTAACCAATTCTCAGCCACTTTTGGGTCAGGTCCTCCAGAAAATTTGGGCGGGAAGAATTTCTGAAACCGCTCTAAAGCTCGATCCTCCCCTATCTCTTGGTTTCCACGTTGATTTCCTTGAGCTCTAATACATCCGTCATGCGAGTTAAAACTACTCCCATTTGGTCATCTCCTCTCCCAGCCCTTGGCTCGGCGTTTTGATCAATACCAGATCCATTATCTACTTTTTGATTTCGGGGTTGTTTGGGCTGACGTCCCTTTCGTTGTCCTCTAGTTTCCATGTTCACAGCTAATCTATATGCATATGCATAAACCTCACACTAAGCCATAATTGAACTACACACATATACCAGTAACAACTTTTAAAGAAAAATGAAATCACTTACACAAATAACATTATCACCATACAAGTAAACACAAACTAGAGCTCATTAAATCATAACACAGGTTAGAGTCAAGTAAAGTTCATACCAAGTCAAAGTCAGTAAACAAAGTAAACAGGTGATCATTAAAAGTACATTCATCTCCAAGGCACAAACTCTTAACACATTCAACTTCATTCCCAACACTAGGATCTTCTGGGCTACGATATTCTCCACCTGACGCTCTTAATTATTGTGCCATCTTAGCCAAACGATTATTGGTTTCCTGTAACTATTCATGTGAAATATCGATTCATTCTTATTCCCCACAAATGGAGATCTCAAGTCCTTAGGATTGCCCTCAACTCTTAAGTACTCGGGTACAAGAATCCGAAACAAGGTAATTCACAACTCGAGCCAGCCGGTCCCAAGAGTAAATGACCACATTTGAGATTCCTACCCAACATACATATCTTATTTTCCTCCAAGTATCAAGATAAAGGTTTTATACCTATCACATTCATGATCCATAACTTCACTCTAGAAAAACACTTAAGTCTTTACTCATTCATATAGTAAGGACCATAACACCACTTGGCCCAAACTCACCCCGCGCAGAGACCACGCGAAACGGCTCTGATTTTCATCCCTACAAGTGGTCACTTAACTTTCAAACCAATCCCACAGTCCGGCATCCTAAACTTTTAAGCCTAGGATACACTACAAAGATCTAAAGCCTAAGCTCTGATACCAACTGTGACGCCCCCACTTCTCCCTAAGGCGAACCAAAGGGTATCCGCGGGACGCCTGCCCAACTCTCGGTAGGACTCACTACAATCCATAATTCAAAAGCTCGAAATACTTCAAATAACTTCAATATATAATTAAAGTACTCCAAAATATTGCATGCTTACAATTAGTTAGCTTTCAATCTTAATACAATCCAAAAGAGTATGTACTACAACCATCCGCTATAATACAACTTAAGTTCGTCAAAAGAAAACAATCTAGTACTATTAACGAGCACTCTTGGTCTCGAACCCTATTAAGGAAAATAAAAATGTGGAATGAGCTACACAGCCCAGTGAGGTTCCAAGACACTCTAGCAGTTCTAATAAATCAAGTAATTTGAACATAACACATGTATGGTTCAAGGTTGCATATTTGGCACATTAACATGAGATAGTTATCATTGTACGAGTAATTTGAGTATAACACAAGCATGGTTCAAGGTTGCACCTTGGCACATTAGCATGATACAGTTATCAGTATGCAAAAATAAACACACATTGAAGGATATGATGTTCCAGTGGAACCATTTCGGTCAAATTCACCTTATAACTTCGGATCCCCTCGGTTTGTCTGGCCATCACCTTATCCCTCCAGTGGTAGTACTCGAGTATACCGAAACGGTGTCCCAGGGTTCTAACCTACACGACCGATCCGAGTCCTGGCTCGAGTAGGTTAGTAACCAAGGACAAGGCCCAGTTCAGCTTATAGCTTACAACATGCACAAGTAATCGAATAAATCGGTGAACGGTAAAAATTTATCATTTTAGTAGGTCGAGTGAGATGAAATACACACTCGCCTTAAACGGTGGGCAATTTCATATGAACACGTAATTTACGGTAATCACATACTCAAGTAGTCAAGTAATCAAGTAAGCAGGTAATCAAGTAAATTGGTAAACAGTGAACGGTAAACGATAAACGGTAAATAATCTCGGTTAACGGTAAAAATTTATCATTTTCGTAGGTCGAGTGAGATAAGGTACACACTCGCCTTAAAACAGTGGAACAGTTCATAGGAGCAATTATCGGTAACACTTAACAGTTAAACACATAATGACCATGGAGTAAACATGTCATAAAACTATTCAAATCACGTACTCCTATATGGAACACTTACCTATTCAAAACAAGTGAGTAAGTGCTCAACAAGTGTTTAGGCGTCCGCTTCGAGATCCTCTTGAAGGTCCTCTTGAGTGCCTGAGCAATTAACAATTACCTATCACTTAAAACCCCAAATTATCAAGGAAGATTGTACACTTGTACAATTTAAGAAAATACCGTGAAATGGAGCTTTACTCGCTTAAAATTCAAGATTCAAAAGTGGTGTTTTAACAACACAAGGAAAAACTGATTTCCTTCATGAAGACAAGTCCAAAATGGTCAATTAGTAGTGAAGGATTGGGAAGAGTCTCTAAAGCTCAATTTCCGTCAAGTTTGAAAATTTCAGATTTGAGGTGCGATCTTTGAAAAATCATATCTCACTCTCCGTAGGTCCAAAATTGGAAAACATGATACCGTTGGAAACTACTTTCAAAGTACTAAAAGTTCCTAGGAACTTTTCCATGATTCAAAACGTAAGACACTCAAATTTTGGTTTCAAGTTGCTGATTTGAACTCCCGAGACAGATTTGGGTTGTTGGCAAATTTTGAAAATTCGGTAAAATTCCCAGAATGCGAACTAACCTCTCAAATTTGAAAATCAATTAGAGTTACAATGAAAGTTTAAAAAAAAAAACAAACGGAACAAGAATCATAGTTTTGAGCACCAAGATATAGTGGCTCAAAATTGGTTCAAAATGAAGATCATTAGGCAATTTTCCAGATTTGAAACATAACTTTGGGCATCAAAATAGACTTATAACGGCACCAAATTTGGTATGATTGTGCTACCATATAATGGCTATTCCTCAGTCAAATTTCATACAAAAATTCGTTCGGGAAGTCGGTTAACAAAATCATTAAAGTTCCACAATTTGCTAAGGCAAATCTGCCTTGCACTTTCGTTTTTCTTTTCTCAAACATTTGGCCAATGAAAATTCCTCGAACATGATTCATTTATGAAGACAAAGTCTAGGAAACATCCAAAATACATTTGGTAGGTGATTAACACCAAGGATTTCGAATAACAAGTCCCAAATCAAGATTAGCTATAAATCAGTCCAGAATTAGGGTTTTCTTTCACGAAGACAGATCTGAAATCCAGCCACAACTCACTCAATTCAACTCAGAATTGAGCGTGGTCAGTGGCATTGAAAACTAAATTCATAACGCTACAATTTCTCAGAAGGAATCGTTTTAAAATTCTGTCCACAACTAGCTCATACTTGAGCATCAAGTCGCAGCTCAAAACAGGGCTTCCAGTACAGACGAGAAACAGAACAGGCAAATTTACAAGGTTTGTACGGCTCACTCAGGTTGAATTAGGGTATGAATTTTATACCGTTGGAAAACTGGATGTGTCTAGTTTCTAATGCGGCAAACAGCACTCAATTTCGACGTTGGAGCAAAGAGTTATGGCCGAAACAATACCACTGCCAGAGAGGCTCTGGTTACATTTCCAGTTTTGCTACATTTTCGAAATCTCAACTTTTGGCCAACCAATTTGGATGATTTTTGGTGGAAACTTTCCACACAACCCACACAACATATTTACATCAAAATCAAGTCAATTGAACCACAAAAAACTGCACTAATGCTCACGGAAAAACAGGGGCAGAATCGTCACTTTTGCTCATCTCACTTCCTTTGAGTTTTCTTTCACAACACAACTTATTTTCACTAGATTAAGCACTAATCCAACATTAATAACATCAAATCAGTTCATCAAGCCATTGTGGGATTTCATAGAGCCCACTCACAAAATTTCCAACAATATAGAGCTACCCACATGCATCTATAAGCTTACATGTGCAAATCAACTTACATAAACTAAGATTCAAGGGTTTGATATTTGATTACCTCTTTAGATGATAAAACCAAAAATTTTCGGTCCTTTGAAGCTCAAGAAAACCGTGAGAAACAAGCTCCTTTCCTAGCTTAAGTTGATCTTCAAGTTATTTGCAAGGTGTAGTGTGAATTTGAGGTGATTTGGTCAAGAAATTAAGCAAGAAAATGAAGAACTTTGGGTCTTCTTCCTCCTAGGGGGTGCACGGCTGCTTTGAGCAAGGAGAGAGAGAGTTTTGCTGAAAATGAAGCTTCCTTGAGAAGCTTAAGTGTGTGGCCAAAAGGTGCTCCAAAAGTCGACCCTTTAACAGTGCGCGTTCGCGCGCGTTTCGTGCCCGATTCCGCTCGGATTTGTTTCACTTGTGCACTAAACCTCCAATGCACTTTCTTAAACGTTATAATTATTCACTCTTAATAGTCTAGAATAAATTCCTTAAATCTCCAATTAACCGCTCCGGCTCGATATACGCGAACTTTCGATTCGCGTGCAATACAGCGAAATTTCTAAGGAATTCTTATAACGATAGTATACTAACCATCACTTGAGTACTTAAACATAAAAAAATACCTATTTTAAGACTAATGTATAAGTCTTCAATCTCCAAGCTCATTGTACCCTCGAATCGATTGTTACCTCCAAACGCAAATTCATTATCCTCACTAAACGAGCTTTCCAAAAATTAATTTTTGTAACAAGTCATTTTAAAAACACATGTAAGCCATAGTTCCGTGTAAATAAGTTTAAAATGGTTGAAATAAATTATTCAGAGAAAACGGGTGAGTAATAACTAATTAGGCCGGTAAAATAAAATAAAATAAGAAAAAAAAATTCGGGTCCTCACAACCTTCCCTCCTTAAAAAGAATTTCGTTCTCGAAATTCATACCTTCTGTAATCTCAGATAACCCTGAACCTTGTTGTGTGATCATTTCATATGTTCTTGTAGATGCCACTGGTCGGTTTCTTCTTCCATTGAATTGTCGGGGGACAGTTCCATTTCCTTGTTGAGTAGTAGTTTCTCGTGGATACCTCTTTGGACAGTCGTGAACTTTATGGTTGGTGCTCCCGCATCCCATACACTTTCGCCCCTTTAGCCAACAGTTTTCTTCGGTATGATTCGTCCTTCCACAATATCCACAAGTCGGACGAGGCGTTGTGACTTGACTTGCTTGCGAGGTTTCCTTTGATTGTATCTGTCCTACTGGAGCTCCTTGTGACATAGTTCCTTCTGGTTCCTTTATCATGAGTGGTGAAGGAAGTGATAGTCTTACTCTATCCACTCCTTTTCTAACTTTGGGTGGTGGTCCAATTTCTCTTAGTTTACTATCGGATACATCTCTCTTCCTCGCTTGAAAGGCTCTCAGTTGGGATTTTGTGCTTTCTACCCTTTGCGCTTTCTCGAGAGCGTCACTAAATGTTTCAATCTGTGCTGCAGCAAGGGCATCTTGGATTTCTAAATTTAATCCTTGGATAAACCGTCTTATTCTCTTCCGTTCCGTAGCTACCAATTCCGGAGCATATGTAGATAATTTCGTGAATCGTGTTTCGTACTCAGCCACACTCAAAGTTCCTTGACGAAGCTTTATAAAATCGTCTTCTCTCTTTTCTTGGACAAGTGGAGGAAAAAAATTTCTCATTAAACTCTCATACAAAGTTTATCCAAGTCCTTGGAGTTTGATCTCTTTCCCACTTGTTTCTTATAACATTCCACCAAGCTCGAGCTGCTCCCTCAAGTTGAAATATAGCAAAAGTGACTTGTCTTTCCTCTGTGAAGTCCAAGGCATCGAATATATTCCTTATATTCTCTAACCAATTCTCAGCCACTTTTGGGTCAGGTCCTCCAGAAAATTTGGGCGGGAAGAATTTCTGAAACCGCTCTAAAGCTCGATCCTCCCCTATCTCTTGGTTTCCACGTTGATTTCCTTGAGCTCTAATACATCCGTCATGCGAGTTAAAACTACTCCCATTTGGTCATCTCATCTCCCAGCCCTTGGCTCGCGTTTTGATCAATACCAGATCCATTATCTACTTTTTGATTTCGGGGTTGTTTGGGCTGACGTCCCTTTCGTTGTCCTCTAGTTTCCATGTTCACAGCTAATCTATATGCATATGCATAAACCTCACACTAAGCCATAATTGAACTACACACATATACCAGTAACAACTTTTAAAGAAAAATGAAATCACTTACACAAATAACATTATCACCATACAAGTAAACACAAACTAGAGCTCATTAAATCATAACACAGGTTAGAGTCAAGTAAAGTTCATACCAAGTCAAAGTCAGTAAACAAAGTAAACAGGTGATCATTAAAAGTACATTCATCTCCAAGGCACAAACTCTTAACACATTCAACTTCATTCCCAACACTAGGATCTTCTGGGCTACGATATTCTCCACCTGACGCTCTTAATTATTGTGCCATCTTAGCCAAACGATTATTGGTTTCCTGTAACTATTCATGTGAAATATCGATTCATTCTTATTCCCCACAAATGGAGATCTCAAGTCCTTAGGATTGCCCTCAACTCTTAAGTACTCGGGTACAAGAATCCGAAACAAGGTAATTCACAACTCGAGCCAGCCGGTCCCAAGAGTAAATGACCACATTTGAGATTCCTACCCAACATACATATCTTATTTTCCTCCAAGTATCAAGATAAAGGTTTTATACCTATCACATTCATGATCCATAACTTCACTCTAGAAAAACACTTAAGTCTTTACTCATTCATATAGTAAGGACCATAACACCACTTGGCCCAAACTCACCCCGCGCAGAGACCACGCGAAACGGCTCTGATTTTCATCCCTACAAGTGGTCACTTAACTTTCAAACCAATCCCACAGTCCGGCATCCTAAACTTTTAAGCCTAGGATACACTACAAAGATCTAAAGCCTAAGCTCTGATACCAACTGTGACGCCCCCACTTCTCCCTAAGGCGAACCAAAGGGTATCCGCGGGACGCCTGCCCAACTCTCGGTAGGACTCACTACAATCCATAATTCAAAAGCTCGAAATACTTCAAATAACTTCAATATATAATTAAAGTACTCCAAAATATTGCATGCTTACAATTAGTTAGCTTTCAATCTTAATACAATCCAAAAGAGTATGTACTACAACCATCCGCTATAATACAACTTAAGTTCGTCAAAAGAAAACAATCTAGCACTATTAACGAGCACTCTTGGTCTCGAACCCTATTAAGGAAAATAAAAATGTGGAATGAGCTACACAGCCCAGTGAGGTTCCAAGACACTCTAGCAGTTCTAATAAATCAAGTAATTTGAACATAACACATGTATGGTTCAAGGTTGCATATTTGGCACATTAACATGAGATAGTTATCATTGTACGAGTAATTTGAGTATAACACAAGCATGGTTCAAGGTTGCACCTTGGCACATTAGCATGATACAGTTATCAGTATGCAAAAATAAACACACATTGAAGGATATGATGTTCCAGTGGAACCATTTCGGTCAAATTCACCTTATAACTTCGGATCCCCTCGGTTTGTCTGGCCATCACCTTATCCCTCCAGTGGTAGTACTCGAGTATACCGAAACGGTGTCCCAGGGTTCTAACCTACACGACCGATCCGAGTCCTGGCTCGAGTAGGTTAGTAACCAAGGACAAGGCCCAGTTCAGCTTATAGCTTACAACATGCACAAGTAATCGAATAAATCGGTGAACGGTAAAAATTTATCATTTTAGTAGGTCGAGTGAGATGAAATACACACTCGCCTTAAACGGTGGGCAATTTCATATGAACACGTAATTTACGGTAATCACATACTCAAGTAGTCAAGTAATCAAGTAAGCAGGTAATCAAGTAAATTGGTAAACAGTGAACGGTAAACGATAAACGGTAAATAATCTCGGTTAACGGTAAAAATTTATCATTTTCGTAGGTCGAGTGAGATAAGGTACACACTCGCCTTAAAACAGTGGAACAGTTCATAGGAGCAATTATCGGTAACACTTAACAGTTAAACACATAATGACCATGGAGTAAACATGTCATAAAACTATTCAAATCACGTACTCCTATATGGAACACTTACCTATTCAAAACAAGTGAGTAAGTGCTCAACAAGTGTTTAGGCGTCCGCTTCGAGATCCTCTTGAAGGTCCTCTTGAGTGCCTGAGCAATTAACAATTACCTATCACTTAAAACCCCAAATTATCAAGGAAGATTGTACACTTGTACAATTTAAGAAAATACCGTGAAATGGAGCTTTACTCGCTTAAAATTCAAGATTCAAAAGTGGTGTTTTAACAACACAAGGAAAAACTGATTTCCTTCATGAAGACAAGTCCAAAATGGTCAATTAGTAGTGAAGGATTGGGAAGAGTCTCTAAAGCTCAATTTCCGTCAAGTTTGAAAATTTCAGATTTGAGGTGCGATCTTTGAAAAATCATATCTCACTCTCCGTAGGTCCAAAATTGGAAAACATGATACCGTTGGAAACTACTTTCAAAGTACTAAAAGTTCCTAGGAACTTTTCCATGATTCAAAACGTAAGACACTCAAATTTTGGTTTCAAGTTGCTGATTTGAACTCCCGAGACAGATTTGGGTTGTTGGCAAATTTTGAAAATTCGGTAAAATTCCCAGAATGCGAACTAACCTCTCAAATTTGAAAATCAATTAGAGTTACAATGAAAGTTTTAAAAAAAAAACAAACGGAACAAGAATCATAGTTTTGAGCACCAAGATATAGTGGCTCAAAATTGGTTCAAAATGAAGATCATTAGGCAATTTTCCAGATTTGAAACATAACTTTGGGCATCAAAATAGACTTATAACGGCACCAAATTTGGTATGATTGTGCTACCATATAATGGCTATTCCTCAGTCAAATTTCATACAAAAATTCGTTCGGGAAGTCGGTTAACAAAATCATTAAAGTTTCACAATTTGTTAAGGCAAATCTGCCTTGCACTTCGTTTTTCTTTTCTCAAACATTTGGCCAATGAAAATTCCTCGAACATGATTCATTTATGAAGACAAAGTCTAGGAAACATCCAAAATACATTTGGTAGGTGATTAACACCAAGGATTTCGAATAACAAGTCCCAAATCAAGATTAGCTATAAATCAGTCCAGAATTAGGGTTTTCTTTCACGAAGACAGATCTGAAATCCAGCCACAACTCACTCAATTCAACTCAGAATTGAGCGTGGTCAGTGGCATTGAAAACTAAATTCATAACGCTACAATTTCTCAGAAGGAATCGTTTTAAAATTCTGTCCACAACTAGCTCATACTTGAGCATCAAGTCGCAGCTCAAAACAGGGCTTCCAGTACAGACGAGAAACAGAACAGGCAAATTTACAAGGTTTGTACGGCTCACTCAGGTTGAATTAGGGTATGAATTTTATACCGTTGGAAAACTGGATGTGTCTAGTTTCTAATGCGGCAAACAGCACTCAATTTCGACGTTGGAGCAAAGAGTTATGGCCGAAACAATACCACTGCCAGGGAGGCTCTGGTTACATTTCCAGTTTTGCTACATTTTCGAAATCTCAACTTTTGGCCAACCAATTTGGATGATTTTTGGTGGAAACTTTCCACACAACCCACACAACATATTTACATCAAAATCAAGTCAATTGAACCACAAAAAACTGCACTAATGCTCACGGAAAAACAGGGGCAGAATCGTCACTTTTGCTCATCTCACTTCCTTTGAGTTTTCTTTCACAACACAACTTATTTTCACTAGATTAAGCACTAATCCAACATTAATAACATCAAATCAGTTCATCAAGCCATTGTGGGATTTCATAGAGCCCACTCACAAAATTTCCAACAATATAGAGCTACCCACATGCATCTATAAGCTTACATGTGCAAATCAACTTACATAAACTAAGATTCAAGGGTTTGATATTTGATTACCTCTTTAGATGATAAAACCAAAAATTTTCGGTCCTTTGAAGCTCAAGAAAACCGTGAGAAACAAGCTCCTTTCCTAGCTTAAGTTGATCTTCAATTATTTGCAAGGTGTAGTGTGAATTTGAGGTGATTTGGTCAAGAAATGAAGCAAGAAAATGAAGAACTTTGGGTCTTCTTCCTCCTAGGGGGTGCACGGCTGCTTTGAGCAAGGAGAGAGAGAGTTTTGCTGAAAATGAAGCTTCCTTGAGAAGCTTAAGTGTGTGGCCAAAAGGTGCTCCAAAAGTCGACCCTTTAACAGTGCGCGTTCGCGCGCGTTTCGTGCCCGATTCCGCTCGGATTTGTTTCACTTGTGCACTAAACCTCCAATGCACTTTCTTAAACGTTATAATTATTCACTCTTAATAGTCTAGAATAAATTCCTTAAATCTCCAATTAACCGCTCCGGCTCGATATACGCGAACTTTCGATTCGCGTGCAATACAGCGAAATTTCTAAGGAATTCTTATAACGATAGTATACTAACCATCACTTGAGTACTTAAACATAAAAAAATACCTATTTTAAGACTAATGTATAAGTCTTCAATCTCCAAACTCATTGTACCCTCGAATCGATTGTTACCTCCAAACGCAAATTCATTATCCTCACTAAACGAGCTTTCCAAAAATTAATTTTTGTAACAAGTCATTTTAAAAACACATGTAAGCCATAGTTCCGTGTAAATAAGTTTAAAATGGTTGAAATAAATTATTCAGAGAAAACGGGTGAGTAATAACTAATTAGGCCGGTAAAATAAAATAAAATAAGAAAAAAAAATTCGGGTCCTCACAACCTTCCCTCCTTAAAAAGAATTTCGTTCTCGAAATTCATACCTTCTGTAATCTCAGATAACCCTGAACCTTGTTGTGTGATCATTTCATATGTTCTTGTAGATGCCACTGGTCGGTTTCTTCTTCCATTGACTTGTCGAGGGATAGTTCCATTTCCTTGTTGAGTAGTAGTTTCTCGTGGATACCTCTTTGGACAGTCGTGAACTTTATGGTTGGTGCTCCCGCATCCCATACACTTTCGCCCCTTTAGCCAACAGTTTTCTTCGGTATGATTCGTCCTTCCACAATATCCACAAGTCGGACGAGGCGTTGTGACTTGACTTGCTTGCGAGGTTTCCTTTGATTGTATCTGTCCTACTGGAGCTCCTTGTGACATAGTTCCTTCTGGTTCCTTTATCATGAGTGGTGAAGGAAGTGATAGTCTTACTCTATCCACTCCTTTTCTAACTTTGGGTGGTGGTCCAATTTCTCTTAGTTTACTATCGGATACATCTCTCTTCCTCGCTTGAAAGGCTCTCAGTTGGGATTTTGTGCTTTCTACCCTTTGCGCTTTCTCGAGAGCGTCACTAAATGTTTCAATCTGTGCTGCAGCAAGGGCATCTTGGATTTCTAAATTTAATCCTTGGATAAACCGTCTTATTCTCTTCCGTTCCGTAGCTACCAATTCCGGAGCATATGTAGATAATTTCGTGAATCGTGTTTCGTACTCAGCCACACTCAAAGTTCCTTGACGAAGCTTTATAAAATCGTCTTCTCTCTTTTCTTGGACAAGTGGAGGAAAAAAATTTCTCATTAAACTCTCATACAAAGTTTATCCAAGTCCTTGGAGTTTGATCTCTTTCCCACTTGTTTCTTATAACATTCCACCAAGCTCGAGCTGCTCCCTCAAGTTGAAATATAGCAAAAGTGACTTGTCTTTCCTCTGTGCAGTCCAAGGCATCGAATATATTCCTTATATTCTCTAACCAATTCTCAGCCACTTTTGGGTCAGGTCCTCCAGAAAATTTGGGCGGGAAGAATTTCTGAAACCGCTCTAAAGCTCGATCCTCCCCTATCTCTTGGTTTCCACGTTGGTTTCCTTGAGCTCTAATACATCCGTCATGCGAGTTAAAACTACTCCCATTTGGTCATCTCCTCTCCCAGCCCTTGGCTCGGCGTTTTGATCAATACCAGACCCATTATCTACTTTTTGATTTCGGGGTTGTTTGGGCTGACGTCCCTTTCGTTGTCCTCTAGTTTCCATGTTCACAGCTAATCTATATGCATATGCATAAACCTCACACTAAGCCATAATTGAACTACACACATATACCAGTAACAACTTTTAAAGAAAAATGAAATCACTTACACAAATAACATTATCACCATACAAGTAAACACAAACTAGAGCTCATTAAATCATAACACAGGTTAGAGTCAAGTAAAGTTCATACCAAGTCAAAGTCAGTAAACAAAGTAAACAGGTGATCATTAAAAGTACATTCATCTCCAAGGCACAAACTCTTAACACATTCAACTTCATTCCCAACACTAGGATCTTCTGGGCTACGATATTCTCCACCTGACGCTCTTAATTATTGTGCCATCTTAGCCAAACGATTATTGGTTTCCTGTAACTATTCATGTGAAATATCGATTCATTCTTATTCCCCACAAATGGAGATCTCAAGTCCTTAGGATTGCCCTCAACTCTTAAGTACTCGGGTACAAGAATCCGAAACAAGGTAATTCACAACTCGAGCCAGCCGGTCCCAAGAGTAAATGACCACATTTGAGATTCCTACCCAACATACATATCTTATTTTCCTCCAAGTATCAAGATAAAGGTTTTATACCTATCACATTCATGATCCATAACTTCACTCTAGAAAAACACTTAAGTCTTTACTCATTCATATAGTAAGGACCATAACACCACTTGGCCCAAACTCACCCCGCGCAGAGACCACGCGAAACGGCTCTGATTTTCATCCCTACAAGTGGTCACTTAACTTTCAAACCAATCCCACAGTCCGGCATCCTAAACTTTTAAGCCTAGGATACACTACAAAGATCTAAAGCCTAAGCTCTGATACCAACTGTGACGCCCCCACTTCTCCCTAAGGCGAACCAAAGGGTATCCGCGGGACGCCTGCCAAACTCTCGGTAGGACTCACTACAATCCATAATTCAAAAGCTCGAAATACTTCAAATAACTTCAATATATAATTAAAGTA
This sequence comes from Coffea eugenioides, assembly GCF_003713205.1. Classification (NCBI taxonomy): domain Eukaryota; kingdom Viridiplantae; phylum Streptophyta; class Magnoliopsida; order Gentianales; family Rubiaceae; genus Coffea; species Coffea eugenioides. The sequence goes on along the minus strand of NW_020863203.1, from coordinate 3,887 downwards.
CTCCAAAATATTGCATGCTTACAATAGTTAGCTTTCAATCTTAATACAATCCAAAAGAGTATGTACTACAACCATCCGCTATAATACAACTTAAGGTCTTCAAAAGAAAATAATCTAGTACTATTAACGAGCACTCTTGGTCTCGAACCCTATTAAGGAAAATAAAAATGTGGAATGAGCTACACAGCCCAGTGAGGTTCCAAGACACTCTAGCAGTTCTAATAAATCAAGTAATTTGAACATAACACATGTATGGTTCAAGGTTGCATATTTGGCACATTAACATGAGATAGTTATCATTGTACGAGTAATTTGAGTATAACACAAGCATGGTTCAAGGTTGCACCTTGGCACATTAGCATGATACAGTTATCAGTATGCAAAAATAAACACACATTGAAGGATATGATGTTCCAGTGGAACCATTTCGGTCAAATTCACCTTATAACTTCGGATCCCCTCGGTTTGTCTGGCCATCACCTTATCCCTCCAGTGGTAGTACTCGAGTATACCGAAACGGTGTCCCAGGGTTCTAACCTACACGACCGATCCGAGTCCTGGCTCGAGTAGGTTAGTAACCAAGGACAGGGCCCAGTTCAGCTTAGAGCTTACAACATGCACAAGTAATCGAATAAATCGGTGAACGGTAAAAATTTATCATTTTAGTAGGTCGAGTGAGATGAAATACACACTCGCCTTAAACGGTGGGCAATTTCATATGAACACGTAATTTACGGTAATCACATACTCAAGTAGTCAAGTAACCAAGTAAGCAGGTAATCAAGTAAATTGGTAAACAGTGAACGGTAAACGATAAACGGTAAATAATCTCGGTTAACGGTAAAAATTTATCATTTTCGTAGGTCGAGTGAGATAAAGTACACACTCGCCTTAAAACAGTGGAACAGTTCATAGGAGCAATTATCGGTAACACTTAACAGTTAAACACATAATGACCATGGAGTAAACATGCCATAAAACTATTCAAATCACGTACTCCTATATGGAACACTTACCTATTCAAAACAAGTGAGTAAGTGCTCAACAAGTGTTTAGGCGTCCGCTTCGAGATCCTCTTGAAGGTCCTCTTGAGTGCCGGAGCAATTAACAATTACCTATCACTTAAAACCCCTAATTATCAAGGAAGATTGTACACTTGTACAATTTAAGAAAATACCGTGAAATGGAGCTTTACTCGCTTAAAATTCAAGATTCAAAAGTGGTGTTTTAACAACACAAGGAAAACTGATTTCCTTCATGAAGACAAGTCCAAAATGGTCAATTAGTAGTGAAGGATTGGGAAGAGTCTCTAAAGCTCAATTTCCGTCAAGTTTGAAAATTTCAGATTTGAGGTGCGATCTTTGAAAAATCATATCTCACTCTCCGTAGGTCCAAAATTGGAAAACTTGATACCGTTGGAAACTACTTTCAAAGCACTAAAAGTTCCTAGGAACTTTTCCATGATTCAAAACGTAAGACACTCAAATTTTGGTTTCAAGTTGCTGATTTGAACTCCCGAGACAGATTTGGGTTGTTGGCAAATTTTGAAAATTCGGTAAAATTCCCAGAATGCGAACTAACCTCTCAAATTTGAAAATCAATTAGAGTTACAATGAAAGTTTAAAAAAAAAAACAAACGGAACAAGAATCATAGTTTTGAGCACCAAGATATAGTGGCTCAAAATTGGTTCAAAATGAAGATCATTAGGCAATTTTCCAGATTTGAAACATAACTTTGGGCATCAAAATAGACTTATAACGGCACCAAATTTGGTATGATTGTGCTACCATATAATGGCTATTCCTCTGTCAAATTTCATACAAAAATTCGTTCGGGAAGTCGGTTAACAAAATCATTAAAGTTCCACAATTTGCTAAGGCAAATCTGCCTTGCACTTTCGTTTTTCTTTTCTCAAACATTTGGCCAATGAAAATTCCTCGAACATGGTTCATTTATGAAGACAAAGTCTAGGAAACATCCAAAATACATTTGGTAGGTGATTAACACCAAGGATTTCGAATAACAAGTCCCAAATCAAGATTAGCTATAAATCAGTCCAGAATTAGGGTTTTCTTTCACGAAGACAGATCTGAAATCCGGCCACAACTCACTCAATTCAACTCATAATTGAGCGTGGTCAGTGGCGTTGAAAACTAAATTCATAACGCTACAATTTCTCAGAAGGAATCGTTTTAAAATTCTGTCCACAACTAGCTCATATTCGAGCATCAAGTCGCAGCTCAAAACAGGGCTTCCAGTACAGACGAGAAACAGAACAGGCAACTTTACAAGGTTTGTACGGCTCACTCAGGCGGAATCAGGGTATGAATTTTATACCGTTGGAAAACTGGAAGTGTCTAGTTTCTAATGCGGCAAACAGCACTCGATTTCGACGTCGGAGCAAAGAGTTATGGCCGAAACAATACCACTGCCAGAGAGGCTCTGGTTACATTTCCAGTTTTTCTACATTTTCGAAATCTCAACTTTTGGCCAACCAATTTGGATGATTTTTGGTGAAAACTTTCCACACAACCCACACAACATATTTACATCAAAATCAAGTCAATTGAACCACAAAAAAGTGCACTAATGCTCACGGAAAAACAGGGGCAGAATCGTCACTTTTGCTCATCTCACTTCCTTTGAGTTTTCTTTCACAACACAACTTATTTTCACTAGATTAAGCACTAATCCAACATTAATAACATCAAATCAGTTCATCAAGCCATTGTGGGATTTCATAGAGCCCACTCACAAAATTTCCAACAATATAGAGCTACCCACATGCATCTATAACTTACATGTGCAAATCAACTTACATAAACTAAGATTCAAGGGTTTGATATTTGATTACCTCTTTAGATGATAAAACCAGAAATTTTCGGTCCGTTGAAACTCAAGAAAACCCTGAGAAACAAGCTCCTTTCCTAGCTTAAGTTGATCTCCGAGTTATTTGCAAGGTGTAGTGTGAATTTGAGGTGATTTGGTCAAGAAATGAAGCAAGAAAATGAAGAACTTTGGGTCTTCTTCCTCCTAGGGGGTGCACGGCTGCTTTGAGCAAGGAGAGAGAGAGTTTTGCTGAAAATGAAGCTTCCTTGAGAAGCTTAAGTGTGTGGCCAAAAGGTGCTCCAAAAGTCAACCCTTTAACAGTGCGCGTTCGCGCGCGTTTCGTGCCCGATTCCGCTCGGATTTGTTTCACTTGTGCACTAAACCTCCAATGCACTTTCTTAAACGTTATAATTATTCACTCTTCAATAGTCTAGAATAAATTCCTTAAATCTCCAATTAACCGCTCCGGCTCGATATACGCGAACTTTCGATTCGCGTGTAATACAGCGAAATTTCTAAGGAATTCTTATAACGATAGTATACTAACCATCACTTGAGTACTTAAACATAAAAAAAATACCTATTTTAAGACTAATGTATAAGTCTTCAATCTCCAAGCTCATTGTACCCTCGAATCGATTGTTACCTCCAAACGCAAATTCATTATCCTCACTAAACGAGCTTTCCAAAAATTAATTTTTGTAACAAGTCATTTTAAAAACACATGTAAGCCATAGTTCCGTGTAAATAAGTTTAAAATGGTTGAAATAAATTATTCAGAGAAAACGGGTGAGTAATAACTAATTAGGCCGGTAAAATAAAATAAAATAAGAAAAAAAAATTCGGGTCCTCACAACCTTCCCTCCTTAAAAAGAATTTCGTTCTCGAAATTCATACCTTCTGTAATCTCAGATAACCCTGAACCTTGTTGTGTGATCATTTCATATGTTCTTGTAGATGCCACTGGTCGGTTTCTTCTTCCATTGACTTGTCGAGGGATAGTTCCATTTCCTTGTTGAGTAGTAGTTTCTCGTGGATACCTCTTTGGACAGTCGTG
>NW_020863202.1:0-7775 GCF_003713205.1 Coffea eugenioides | reverse complement strand
ACAATTAACCACCTTTCCCACTTTCTACGTCCTTAAATATCATTTCTAATCATTAATACATACCACATAATAATTAATCATAGAAAACAGAAAAATCACCAATAATTTAAACTTCACCAATGTCAAACAAAATTCAAGATATAATCCATAAAAATTCATCTTAAACTACACAAATATGAATTAAACATCATTAGATGGAGGAGAGGGGTCCTTCACTACTCACCTTAGTAATACAAGAGAGAGAGCAACTAATCACCTTAGCCTTCCAAACAACTCCACTAAACACCTCACAATCACTAAGTGAAGGGGTTTTATGGAACAAATGCAAGATCAAATGGTTGATTTGTTGAATTTGAGCAAGATGGAAGCAAGTATTTGAAGAGCTTTTCCCTTTCTTTTTGCTTGAAGTGGCCGGCCAAGAAGAAGAAGAAAATGGTACATTTTTGGTAATTTTTTTGATTTATTTGGTCAAATGGTAAAAGGTGAATAGTAGTCATAAAGTACAACCAATCTCTAAGTGACACTTGTCACTTCATTAAATGCATAGCTATCACTTTGTTTCCTCTCACACCAATCCACTTGGGTAATCTCTAATTATCTCTTAGCACCCCGATAATTTAAACCCAGTGTCCAAAACTTAACCTAACTAGCCGAATTTTTCCAAACTTTTCGCCTTAGTGGGTCCCACGTCCGGTATACGCTCTTAATTTCTTAAAAACTAACCAATACTAGAAAACTCACCTAAAAACTATATTTACTCATAAAAATTATCTAGAAACTTTTCTAATAAAGAAAATGCAGAAAAACATGCCATTGAATATAATAAAACCTAGAAAAGAAAAAAATTACGGGTTCTCACACTCTCTCCCCCTTAAAAGAATTTCGCCCTCGAAATTTCTCACCTTAACTCACGAAAAGTTCAGGGTATTTCTTTCGCATTTTTTCTTCCACTTCCCAGGTAGCTTCTTCTACCCCATGGTTTCTCCACAATATTTTAACCAACGGAATCTGCTTGTTTCTTAGTTCTTTGACTTTCCGGTCAAGCACTTGGACAGGTTTTTCTTCGTAAGCAAGCGATTCGTCTATGTCGATCTCCTCTGGTTGTAAGATATGGGATGGGTCGGGATAGTACTTTTTTAGCATCGAAACATGAAAAACGTCGTGAATTCTAGAGAGACTGGATGGCAGCTCTAAGCGATACGCTACCGTTCCTACCCTCTGGAGGATCTTGTAGGGTCCAACGAACCTCGGTTGGAGCTTCTTTCCTTTGCCTGTTGTGACACTCCGTAAGGGTGTGATCTTGAGAAACACATGGTCTCCAACTTCGAATTTCAAGTCTTTTCTTCGATTATCTGCGTAGCTTTTTTGTCGGCTTTGAGTTGTTTGGAGTCGTTGCCGTATCAACTTGACCTTTTCTCGAGCCTCTTCCATCCATGGAATAGTGGTTGGATCTAATGCCTTTCTCTCGCCAACTTCGTCCCAGTAGATCGGTGATCGGCATTTTCGTCCATATAGTGCCTCGTATGGGTCCATTTGAATCGACGAATGGTAGCTGTTGTTGTACGCAAACTCTACTAAGGTCATGTGTTGACCCCAGTTGCCTCCAAAATCCAGAATGCAAGTCCGTAGCATATCCTCGAGAGTTTGGATGGTTCGCTCCGATTGTCCATCCGTCTGAGCGTGATAGGTCGTGCTCAAGTTGAGTTTCGTCCCTAGCGTTTCTTGAAATTTCTGTCAAAACCTAGATACGAAACGTGGATCTCGATCGGAGATATACTGATCGGAACACCATGTAGTTTTACTATCTCGTCCATGTACAGTTGAGCCAACTTGTCCATGGAATATTTCATGTTTACCGGCAAGAAATTGGCCGACTTGGTTAATCGATCGACGATCATCCAAACGACATCGTGTCCTCGTTGCGTTCGTGGCAAACCTGAAACGAAGTCCATTGTGATATTTTTTCACTTCCACTCGGGTATCTCAAGGGGTTGTAACAAACCCGATGGTTTTTGAAGTTCCGCCTTAACCTGTTGGCAAACAAGACATTTTTGCACGTACAGAGCGATTTCCTTCTTCATATTATCCCACCAATAGGTTCCTTTCAGATCTTGATACATCTTACTACTACCCGGATGGATTGTATACTTGGACCGATGAGCTTCCGCTAAAATCTCCGTTTTCAACGCTTCATCTTTCGGCACCACTATTCGATTTCGGTATTTTAAAATACCCTCAGGACTAAAATTGAAATCAGTCGTTTCTCCTCTTTTTACTTTCTCTCCCCACTTCCGTACCATAGCATCATCTTTTTGCGCTTCTTTAATCCGCTCCAAGAGGGTGGAGGTTACCTTAATGTTACCAAAAATCACTTTATGGTTCCCAAGGCAGGGTTTCCACTCACACACGGTGTCTAACATATCCCATTCTTTGATCATTAAGCTTGCTACCTGAGCTTTGCGACTTAGGACATCGGCCACCACGTTCGCTTTTCCCGAATGGTAGTTGATAGTACAGTTGTAATCTTCCAACAATTTCATCCACCGTCGCTGCCTCATGTTTAATTCCTTCTGTGAGAAGAGGTACCTAAGACTTTTGTGATCGGAGTAAACCTCGAAAGTTACCCCATATAGGTAGTGTCTCCACTTTTTAAGAGCGAAAATAATGGCAGCTAGCTCCAGATCATGCGTTGGGTAATTTTGTTCATGAAGTTTCAACTTCCTAGTGGCAAAAGAGATCACATTACGGTTCTGCATTAATACACAACTCAGGCCTTCTCGTGACGCGTCAGTATACACAGCAAATCCGTCCACCCCGTTTGGTAAGACTAGCACTGGAGTCATGGTCAATCTTTTCTTTAATTCTTGAAAACTCGTCTCACATCGGGCATTCCATAAAAACCGACCATGTTTCTTCGTCAGGTCAGTTAAAGGACCTGCTAATTTGGAGAAGTTTTTAATGAAACGTCGGTAATACCCAGCTAACCTTAGAAAACTGCGGATCTCTGTGAGGTTTTCTGGCCTCTTCCAATTCGTCACGGCCTCTACTTTCGCCAGGTCAACCGAGATACCTTCGTGGGAGATTACATGCCCTAGGAAAGAAATTTTCTCCAGCCAAAACTCGCACTTACTGAACTTGGCGTATAGCTGATGTTCCCTTAAAGTCTGCAACACCACTCTTAGATGCTGCTCATGCTCCTCGCGAGTTTTGGAGTAGACCAAAATGTCATCAAGAAAAACAACGACGAATTGATCTAAATAGGGCTTATAAACCCTATGCATTAGGTCCATGAAGACGGCAGGAGCATTGGTTAATCCAAAGGGCATAACTGCAAACTTGTAATGCCCATATTTCGAGTTGACGGCGATTTTCGGAATATTCTCTCTCCTAATCAACAATTGGTAGTACCCTTGTCGGAGGTCCAGTTTCGAGAAGACCACTGCTCCTTGCAGCTGGTCGAACAATTCATCAATGTGGGGCAGTGGATACTTATTCTTAACCGTGACGTTGTTCAGGCCCCGGTAATTAATACATATTCTCAAACTTCCGTCCTTTTTCTTGACAAACAGGACAGGAGCTCTCCAAGGAGACCCACTCTCTTGAATGAATCCCCGCTCCAGAAGGTCTTGTAATTGCAACTTTAGCTCCTTGAGCTCTGCAGGGGCCATTCGGTATGGTGTTTTTAAGATGGGTGAAGTTCCAGGTAGCAGGTCTATCTTGAATTCTATCTTTCTTTCCGGAGGTAGGGCTACTAACTCATCAGGAAATACATCCGAAAATTTCTTTACTATGGCCACGTCCTCCATTTTTAACTTATCCGAGGGGGTGTTAATCAGAAAGGCTAAAAATCCTTACGGCCCTCTACTTAGCAGTTTCCTAACCCGAATGCCCGAAATCAAAGCAGATGAGGCTAACCTACCCCTTATATCCAACCTTAAGGTTGCCTCACCCGGAATACGGAATGCTACCACTTTCGTTTTACAATCCAGTTGGGCATTATACTTGGCTAGCCAGTCCATACCCAAAATTACATCATACCCTTTGATGGCCAGACTAATTAAATCCCCTAACAATCTCTTCTCTCCTACCCACACTTCACAATCCCTATAAACCATACTAGTAACCAAACGTTGATTCCCCGTAGGTGTACTAACTTCTAGGTCGTATGGTAAACTAGCAGGTTTTATATCGATGCCACACATGAAATCAGGGTTAACAAAGGAATGAGTGGCACCAGGATCAATTAAAACTTTGGCAAAACGGTGGAAAATAGGGATCGTATCTTCTACGACCTCTGAGGAATCTGGGACCTGTTGGGGTTCTAACGAATACACTCTAGCTGGCACCTTAGGTTTGGACCCATCTCCCTTAGCTGGTCCAGCATTGGTCCTCGACGGTGGTTGACTCCCCTTTCCGTCTTGTTTTAAGACCGGGCAAGTGGCCAACTGATGGTCTGCGCTTCCGTAACGCAGACATTTGCCTTCCTTCCTCCAACAATTATCCTCTGTGTGGTTTGGCTTCCCACAATGCCCACAGGGACCGCGAGGTGCTGAAGCTGAGCCTCCCTGAAAATTTCCTCTTTGGCCTCGCCCAACTTGGCCACCCCTAGACGGAGTCCCTCTACCTGTACCCGACTGTCGTCCACCTCCCATTCCTCATCCAAACTTGGAGGGGGTACTCTTCTCACCCTGTCCTGAACTACTCCCAGGAAAACCCCGCTTCTTTGTCTGGAAGTTCCGGACTTGCAATCTAGCACTCTCTACTCGTTGGGCCTTTTCCACGACCTCGCTAAAAGCATTGATTTGAGCCACTGCGAGGTCCTTCTGGATTTCGACATTCAAGCCCTGGATAAAGCGCCAGATCCGCCGTTGCTCGGTCATGATCAGCTCAGGCGCAAATTTGGACAGGGGGGTGAATTGACTCTCGTATTCCGCCACAGATTGAGTCCCTTGGCGGAGTCAGATGAACTCATCTTCCTTCCTCTCCTGAACTAGAGGAGGGAAAAATTTCGCGTTGAATTCCCTTATGAAATTCACCAAAGTCCTGGGCGTTTGTTCCCGTTCCCATTTTTGCCGTATTACGTTCCACCAGGAACGGGCCGCCCCTTCCAACTGGAAAACGGCAAAAGTCACATGCCATTTTTTGGTGTAGTGCAAGGCCGTAAAAATATCGACCATCTTCTCGAGCCACCTTTCGGCGACATCCGGATCGGGCCCCCCAATGAACTTGGGTGGAACAAACTTTTGAAATCGTTCGAGAGCTCTGTCTTCGCTCTCGAAATGGTTGCCAGGGTTTCCAGGATTAGGGTTTGGGTTTTGGCCCTGTTGCTGCACCACTTGTGCCAGCAAGTTGGTCATTTGCTGCATAGCGGCAGCTATTTGCACGTTGGGGTTAGGATTAGGTCCAGATGAGGTTTCCCCAGTACCCCTGTCCGGTGTGGGTTGTCTATTTCCGCGCCCACGTCCCCGTCCACTACGTGTACCTTCCATGAACTCTACTTGGTATAGGCAAATGTACTAAACCAATATAAGAACAATGCATGTAAGTAAAACCTAAAAGTTTTACAAACATATAGATATATTCCAAACAAGGCAAACAACACACATATCACAACCAGTCAAGCCAAGTACAGTCAAATCAAGTACAGTCAAGTCAAGTCGAAACATAGAAAAGCCACCAGGGAATGGCCTTATCAAAAGATTATACATGTAGCTAATCCGACATACAAAACGGCTAGCTAAGGCTCTTTTCCCTATCCGTCCTATATACAGACACAAAACTATCCCAAAAGATCCTAGGAGTCACAACCTAGTCCGTCGTCGGGCTAGTGGACCCACCGGACGGGGTGGATTCACCCGACTCCTCGGCCCCTGTGCACGACGCCTCGTCGTTCACTCCCTCGACCACGTCGGCGCAGAGGTTCAGGATCGATGCGGCTCGAACCTTCACCTTTCGAGCTCGCTTAGACTCGCGCTCACATGTCTCCCTAAGCGGAGTGCAGAGGTCATCCACCATATCCTCTACCTCAAGCACGTCGTACTCCAGCCCCTTTATGCGCTCAGCCTGTTTCTCATTGGCCGCCCTAAGCTGGTTTACCTCGGCCTCCTCAAGCCTAGCCTTATCTTCGGCCAACTCCTTACGCTCCTCGGCCACGGCCAACACCAGAGCGTTAGCGTAAGCGTACTACCATAACTTACCGATCTATATAAAAAACATACTTTTTTTTTTAAACTACTAAACACAGCCTAAAAACACTATCTCAAAAACAAACACAACAGTAGAATACCAAAAAATAACAACTTACTTCCGACTAACGAAAATCACAATAAACTTTTCAACTACTCTAAACCCACACACTCACTACCAACTAACTTTACTAAAACTCAAAAGAAAAAACTAACACAACCCAAAACTTAAAACAACTACTTTTTCTACACATACTACAAACACTTCAGTATAATAAATACTACTTACACCAAACAACCACCAAAACACCTGTATCTTTTTTTACACCGCTAAATAAAAACGAAATAAAGTAAAATACAAACAACAACCCCTTAATCCATACTTAACTATATAAAAACACTTTTACTTAAAAAACAAACCTAAACTCAAAGAATACTTTAACATACTAAACAAACTTTCTTCAATACATACCAAACTTACCTATAAAAAATTACCACCCTACTACAAAAAACTAACTTACTTCACACCACCAACGCTTAAACCAACAACGACACCTTTCAACAAAAAAAACCACTATACTTCTACAATACTTTCACTTATACCTACTAAAAAAAAACTAACAACTCAACACCCAACTACACTTTAACAAACTACACAAACTAACACTACAACAAAACATATCACGATTTGTACACTACTACAACACCAAACTCAAAAATCAACCGTGTAGTACCTATGCTTTATTTTTAGTATATGATTTATAACTATCATTTGGTGGTAGGACGGAAACATTCTGGGATGATGTGTATAAATCAACTCAGTTTGGGGGTCTACTGTGGGGTTTTGCTTCACGGTGCTTCATCCGCTATCCGCCAGCAAGGGGCTTCGTATGTGCAATACCTGGAGACCACAGCCGGCTAAACCGCACTCACACAGACGTTAGACGAGTGTCGAACACCAAGTACGCTTTTATCTCGTAACGCTCTCTGGTGTTGGCCGTGGCCGAGGAGTCGTAGGAGTTTTGGCCGAAGAATAGGTAGGCTTGAGCCGAGAAACCAGCTTAGGGCGGCAATGAGAAACAGGCTGAGCGGCATAAGGGCGGAGTCGACGTCATTGAAGGTAGAGGATAGGGTGGATGACCTCTGACTCCCGCTGGGAGAAATTGAGCGCGAGTTTTTGGAATCTTTAACCTTTTTTTTTTTTTTTTTTGTGTTTTTTTTTTTTACTTTTTGCCTCTCTGATACCTTTTTTTTTTTTTGACCTTCTTAACTCTGGATAACCACACACTTTCTTGTTTACCCACATACTTTTATTTCTTTTTTCTTTTTTTTCTTTTTTTTATTTTTTTTTTTTTTTTTTTTTTGACTTTTTTTTTTTTTGTGTCGACACTTGCAACGTCGGAGGCGGTTAGCCGGGCTCCAACGCACAACTGCCCCTCTGGGCCAGATCTGGTACGGAATCACCGGAAGCACCCCACGGGGTAGCTCTCCAGCAGGGGGACTACTAGGCTCACCATGACCGTCCATCCTACACCAAAAGAAGAAATTAGTATAATAAACTTAAAGGACGTAACCAAAATAATCCTCAAA
>NW_020863201.1:0-27298 GCF_003713205.1 Coffea eugenioides | reverse complement strand
ACTGATCAAAATAGATCAGGATTGGAGACTGAAATTGCTGCTGATACTAACTGCGAGTTGTCCCCCTTGAGCTGCGGTTCAAAACATTTTGACGGTGGAGACTGGTTTGGAGAAGACAGCAACAGTTCAGTGGAATCATTACCTGAATCCTTCGAGAGTTTCTGGACCGAACCCTTTGCTTTGGACACATCATATAGCAATCTTAAAGTAATTAATTATGACTGGTTGCCACCTGTTGAGGAAGAATTTACATACGCTTCCTCCTCATTTCTTGATGAAGATATGGATTGGTTTCACGAGTTGATACAATAAAAGTGGCCTGATTATTCTGCACTAATTAGTATTCAATCAGCATTCAATTAAAATTTTGAATTTGGAAGCTCCGAGGATTATACTTGTTTACCGCACTTCAAGAATACAAACATAATACCTTCACAAGAGTATATAGCTCTCTATGTTTTGCGCTCAATATTGTGTAGTTTTTCAGGTTTTTTGTACAACTAAAGAATCAACATGACATTTAATTTTGTGCAGGATTGCCTGATCTCTTTATGCATATCGGTTTTTAATTTGTAGACCAATAACACTTGCACGTCCAATGTTTTCACCAGTATTGGCCCCTTCATATCCTCAACCTTAATCCTAAGTACTTCTGAGGGAAAAATATAATTGGTTGAGTCATCATGTATATTTGATGAGATAACTATATCCTCTTCAAGCATAATCAAATGACTGGTTTGAATTTACAGAGCATAATCAAAAGCTTCTGAGGAAATCCTAGGAAACAGAGAGAGAGAGAGAGAGCAAAAATATACTATATATGCCTGCAACAACTGAGCCTCCGAATTTAGTACACTTTCCTCGTTAAGACGAGTGTTATCCAAAGCTTCGTGTGCTCAAACTGGTTACCTCCCAATCACATCAAAATTACGTTGAGTAGAATAAAAGTAATTGCTTGGACTCATGAAGCCCAATCCAGGTGTCGCATTTAAGAGATTTGAAACCAAAATATTAGGTTTTTTTTTTTTTACTATTCCAAATAGAAATAGCAAATATCAAGTTGACAATGTTATGCGGTTAAAGTTCAAATTGATAAATAAAGAAAGTGACCGCACCCTTTATTCTCCTACTTTATCTCTTGTCCCTTAATCTAACAAATCCCACCCTCTATTTTTTAAAAAAAATTTCCAATAAAAAGAAGGATGGAATTTAAAAAGACGAGAAAGGAAAAAAAAAATTTTAACCCAAAATCTTTACGTCCTAAAATTTCAACCTCGACCATTATATCCTCTAATTTGTTATAAAGGACTTGGCAATTTTCACTCGCATTTTTGCGATTTTTACTGGTATTGTTCATCAATAGTATTCCAAATACTCTCCCAAGAAGTGTTTAGTGCTCATTGTCTAACTTTGCCAATGGTATGCAATACTCCTAGCGCATCAAAAGCTGTCTGAACTTCAGTTTCAAACGTCTACAAGTACCTCGCTAGCTTGTGAGCACTTTGAAAACTTGAATTTTCACATTAAGCTCCTTAATCAAAATTCTTCAAAGATCATGGCGTAGTTTTACCTTTTCTATGTTTCGATCAACGTAGTGCTATTAATTTATAAATAAGGAAAAGCATGGCCATGAATATGTTAATCAAAAAACATTCAACATCATTTGCCCTCGTCTCTTTGCCAGCTTTTATCCAGCCTCCTTTTACTACTTGTATGGTGGTTGGACAGAACTATGTTCACAACTAAAAGTAAACTTTGACGTTCCAAGCTTCACACATGCATCAGCATCATATGTTCTTGTTAATTCAGAGATGTATCTCCCGTATATGTTGGTTGACAGTTAATTACTCACATTTGACTGCCAAATTCTAGGGGACTACTGTCTTGTCAACTGAGCTGCTAAACCTCATTTCATCGTGAAGTCCCTTCATAAATTGATTTACCGAGCCAGCTATCTCAACTATCCAGAAACGCATACCATTTTACCTAAGATATATTGACGCACGTACTATAGGAGAATTAAGCATCTAAAGCCTGAATTGTAAAGATTAAAGTTGGGTGGCAGTATGTTAAAAAAAAGAAAAATTGGGTGGTATTCATAAAGAGATTTGTTATCTTAAATTTGACCAAAAAATAAAAAAGAAAACGTGTTCTGATTTTGAAAAATCAATCGGAATGTAGGGAATTTGAGATTGACAATTCCTAGCGATGGCAACGGCAATTTCTCTCGCTGTATATGATGATGGAACCATAAAATTCGATAGTTTTTCTCCCGCGTCACTTTCGCATGCTCTTTCTTCGTTGTTTTCTTTTCTGATAACATTTTTTAAGTTTGAAGGATAAGGACATCTCTTCCATTTCCAAATGACTTTCTTGGAAAGTCACCATTGTCCAAAATCAAGCACAAATCTTGAGATTTTAATTATCTAATATTCGTAGGAAACTCCTTGAATGATGCATGATTGTTCAACCCTTTATTTTTATTTTATTTTTATTTTTTACTTTTAGTTCACACCTTGTGGTTGAATAATTTATGTTCTGTCTGTTTCGTAATTGATCAGAGAGAGTTCACACTGTCTATTTCCCGCACATGATGTGTTCCAACATTGCTCTTCAATAAGTGGGTTTTTTTTTTTTTTTTGAGAAAACTAATCTAATTATTATTCAAAATTACAAAGATAGTCCAACTTTTCGAAAGCTTCCCAAAATAAGGTCCTTGCGACTTGGGAGTACTAGCTCGGGTTGTGTCATGAGTTATTAGCTTTACATATTAGATCCTCATCCTTTGTTCGTTTAATCTTACATCTTGTGAGTTGATATTTATACTTAGTTTGCATGTTTAACAATCTTTTATTTTTGTTGTCAACCTTATATTTTGTTCGCCTTATTGTACGTAATATGATTCAATACTTACATTCTATTCATACGTTTGTACATCATATGATTTTCATTCTTGCATTTGGTACTTAGAATTGAGAAGATGTCCTTTGGGGCTTACAACTTATTTATTGGGGTGGGATTTCTTTCCAAAAGAACACAATTTGACACTTTATAATTAGCTCATTTTGTTTATACATTACAATCCGCTAGTGGAGGTAATTTTCGCAATTACAATGTCCATTGAAGTCTTCTACTCCAAGTTGGATTATCTTTATAATTTCAAATAAAATTTGAGGTCATCATTGCAAAAAGCCCATCAAAAAGTAATATTAAAACTATTTCCCTTTTTGAATTTCCTGATCCAATGTAACCACGCCGATGACGTTTACTTGCTGACGACACATACAACATGTCAAATTTAAGTTAAAATTCATTTTACTCTACTCTTATCAATTTCGTCCTATTTTAAATTAAAAAAAAATGTACCTCCCTAAGATACTTCCGCAATTTGCTGATGCAAGGTCCTCATATCATTTGATTTGCTTTTGGAATTTCTGAAGCAAAAGGTGATATTTTTGTTTTAAAAAATGGGTAAAGCCAAACCATAGTCAAAAAAAGCAGCTCATTGAATATGTAATATACGCACTTGTTCTCTTACTTCAAGAAAGGACAATTATGTGATTATGATGTTGTGCACCATCACTAATCAAAATCAAATCACTTTAGGCCAACTAAGTTCTTAGTTCCCGGATAAGCCTAAGTCATGAATCATGAATGGTATTTTCTCACTAAAATTTGCATAATTGTCTATAAATGTCACTTTCTAAGTTGCCCTGATCATCAGGTGTGGTCTTAGCCCTCTGAAGTCAGAATACTGGTGTATACATGGAATGGAAGCCAGGGAGAAACATCATGTACTTCTTGTGTGTATATAAACTAGGTCTATCTTTACGCGTATTCAACATGCATGATTGTAATTAGTTTATGTGGATGCTATAATGCTACACGTGCATGAAAGATATAAGTGCATTAATTACTAGAATAACTACACAACTTATATAGTGGAAAATTATTCTCACAGAGGATATACAGATTGAGTAATAAAAGGGATTATCAAATCCCTTTTATTTCATGATCAGTACTGTTAATATAACGAACGCATAAGCCAATTTACTGGTGAATTTAGAAAATTACCAGTAGTTCTTGTTAATTAGCGTTCAGATTCTTTTTCAAGATGTGAACCCAAGTTCTCCAAAGATATGAAAAATCATCCTGGAATTCATAAGAAAATAGAATGTTGAATTGCCATGTTACACCTTGTACAGTAAGAGGCTGAAAATCCCATCACTATTTTGTGACTTCAAAGCTTGCTAGTTACATCCTTACTCCAAGCACTCTACTGTCAGAGAGGTTGAAATTTTAAACCTTCACACTAGCTACCACTTCCTCCAAGAGCAACAAATAAACTAATTCCAAGTAAAAAGTGAAGAATATATGAAGACCTCCTTTTTCCAATGATTACCGGAGATAATGAAATGTAAGTTATTTTGATACTCATGCATTAACACAAATTAAAAGACTTGGAGAAAATGGATGTAAATACTCAAACTATCCTTAAAAGAGGAATACAAACCTAACCACCATAACATATATTAGTAGAATTGCATGTATAAAAAAGAGTTTGTGTTATCCAATCTAGCAACATCTTTAATTTAATCTACCAATATTTTAGAAAACCCTCAAAATTTTAAACTATATAAAACAAATCTTCGAGATCTAATCTATATTTGAAGTCCACTTAGCCATGTTTCTGTCTATCATTATTGTTATTATTATCATTATATTGGTCGGTTCAGACACTTAGCCATTTTTCATTGCTTGACCAATTAGAACTTTTGGGAAACCTCCTGCGACCTACTTGAATATTATCAATTACTCATGAGGTCTAACCCATGTGGACAAAAAACACGTTTTATCATCTGAATAATTTATACATTTGAGCACGTTTCTAATTCCAAGTCTTTGTGGCTATCTACTGATATATATACTGATTACTGACATTTGCACAAGCTCACTTCACTTCCCTCATTAAAAGCAGATCAATAGTTTCTGAGAGTGGCTGAGAAAGATACAAGGCAGTAGAGAAGCAAAATGGTGAGAGCCCCATCAGTTGACAAAAATGGAATGAAGAAAGGGGCATGGAGTGAAGAAGAAGACAACAAGCTGAGAGCCTATGTTCTGAGATATGGCCATTGGAACTGGCGGCAGCTGCCTAAATTTGCCGGTAAGCAGCTCAGGATATTTTGTTCCTCAAAATTAATATGTATTTTATCAGTCTAACAAAGACAACAGATAACAGCTAGCTACTGTTCTTGTTTGCAAATTTTCTGGTCTGATTCTGGATTATATGCTTCTCTTACGAAATTAAGGTGTCTTTCAGGTCTATCTAGGTGTGGCAAAAGTTGCAGACTGAGATGGATGAATTACCTGAAGCCTGGTGTTAGAAGAGGCAAGTATACCATCGAAGAGGAGGGTCTAATAATCAAATTACATGAACAATATGGGAACAGGTATGAAGTTAAAGTCGTTTTTCTAGCAAGTCTTGCCATGATTTTAGGGCTAAAATTCGTCTCAACATCCAATGTATGGCTGTTGAGACTGAAATGATGTATAGGTAATCGAATTTAGTACTAACTCCATTGTATTTTCCCTATCACAGATGGTCAACCATTGCAGCAAAATTACCGGCAAGAACGGATAATGATATAAAAAATCACTGGCACACTCACCTCAAAAAGCGCTACAAAGAAAGTCCAATTTGTGAAGGATCCCAGCATATAGATGATGCAGATCAAAATGAGCAATCTTCTGCAATGTTTACATCTGGTTCCAGTACTGATCAAAAGACAGAAGTGGATCCAACAACTTCTGCTGCTGATTCTCTTGATGCTTATACGGATATCTCTTCCCTAAGCTGTGATTCCACACTTTTTGATGGTGCAGACTGGGCTGCAGATGATAGCAACAGTTCAGTGGAATCATTGACTGAACCCCTTGAGAGTTTTTGGACTGAACCCTTTGCCTTGGATACATCGTTTAACAACTGGTTACCATCTATGGAGGAGGAATTCATGCACCCTTTCTCCTCTTTTCTTGATGATAGTTTTGATTGGTTCCACGAATTCAATCAATAAAAGCGGGATAATTAGATATCTGAAGGATTACCAATGTGTAACTACTCCATAGATAGATCACAGTGGCCTTAAGATCAAGGACATTGAAGAAAAATAGCTTACTGTACATTACTATAAAGATTAGATCCTTATCTTTGGCAAAATTGCAAAAAGCCCCCTGAGATATAACTTATTTGTGATTTACCCTTTAAACTGTCATTCCTAGCAATTTACTGCCTTGGACTTCTGTTGTGCCACATTAATCAATTAATTGGGAGAAGCCATGGTGACAATAAAACTTGTACAAACATGTTATAAAGGTTCCCGAGCACCATTCCCCTCTCTTATCACTTTTTTTTGAATTTACTTGCAGAAAATCACCAATTATTTCTAATTTGTGTTGACCAATCTGCGTATGAGTTTGTAGAATAATAACTCTTTTCCCCATATTTTGCACTTTAGTTATTGTTGTTCAATCAAGAAGGCCTTAATTTAGTAGTTAAGATTAACCCTTCATGATTTAGAGATTTTGGATTCTAATCCCTTTTCCCCTCCTCATTTATTAAATCCCATCTCTTTCCTACTAGATGCAATTAAATAAAAAAAAAAAAAGTCATTGTTGTTGACAACGAGACATAGCTGTTTCATAAATATGGCATGAATTCAAAATTTATTGACACGGATTTAGGTAGATAAATATATTAACTATCGTGAGTTTAGAGTTGGAATTAAAATCTGATAGTTACATAAGGGTATATAGTTTAGGAGTATATGGTAATTTTAAGTAACTGGTAATGATAAAAGAGTTTGTCATTTATATATCACGAGTGAAAAACAGTTCTTTGCAGTTTGCATGAAAGTTAAAACAGATTCTATTGCACAAGAAAAGTTATGTGTCAAATTTTCTTAATTAAGCTATTTCTCCCAAATTGCTACTTACGTTTATAATTAATCATCACTAGAAGAGCAAAATATATCTACTTAATTGAGCACTGGATTATATTATAAGTAACACAAAAGCGCAAAAAAGAAGAATTTGGCATTGTTAATATTTCCTTTCTCTTTCGGTGACTTATCCGGTTAACTTCAACCTGTTACATCCAAGCATCCTGGGAAGGACAATTGTCATAAGCAAAAGGAAACTTTGACGTCCAAGCTAGCTAAATAATGGTCAAATATTTTGGGGTCAGTCGTTCGCCTTTGTAGACCGGGTATATGATGTTTTGGATGAATAGCATGTATATGGGTTGTAATTTACGGGGTTATCTTTAGAATGGCCATCTGTGGCTATAATTTTGATATATTACCATCTATCGCTTTTCGTTGTTCAATTCATTTTGTTCGTTCTTATGAAAGGGGCAAATGATAACTCATATAATATCTCATTTTCCTGTTGTTATACATCCATCACTCGTTTACAATAATGACTCATATAATAGCTAAATGATTGTCCGTTTTAAGTTAGGAGTACCAAGACTTGCATATATTGGCTGTGTAAACAGAGGAAGAAGTATTTATTTTGCCTAAATAAGTTTTGAGTAGAAACCTAGGTCTTTCTTTTCATGTACGATTTCATCCAACAATTTCTTTTTTTTTTTTTTTTGGGTTTTTTCATACAAGAATCTTGAATGTATCACTATGAGATTTTAGGAACATTATGGGTGGTACAATAATCTCAACAGGTTAAAAAGCATCTTCAAGAACTTTTCTTTGAGGAGAAAAACTTATTGGAATTGAATCAGTAAGTTCTCCTTTTGCATAGGTTTTATCATCAGCTAGCACACCTTTTGTAACTATTCATCATGTTTCTTGAATTAGATCATTGATCAAGATTCCATTAGGAAACATGTAAACAATTTTAAATTTTCAATAATTAGTTGTATGAACTTGAATAATGCTCACATTGTTAAGAAATAGTTTGCTACCGCAATTAGCGGACCACTGCAACAGATTCCTTGCATTGGACCATCTCAGATGTGTGGGAATCCAAAAAATTTATTGTCGGGAGCCATGAATTTTATAATTATCGATCTCCTCCTCTTTTGTTAGCCCTCTGCAACCTAATGAATGGTGTTCAGATTCACTGACTATTCAGACTCTTTGGCAATATGCTGATCTAAAATTGTTTAATACAGCCTCATATTCATTCATGCACTAGTTCATGTTGTACTTTCCTTCAGCCCAAAACCAACCATTTATATATACATTGACAGGGGGAAAATATGACAAAATAAAAAAAAATTCCAAAAGAAAAAATGAAAAATATTTTTCAAGTGAACATCTTCTGATGTGTGTCATTTTTAAAGATGTAAATGACTATTAAGACGAAGTGAAATGAGGGAGAGTTTTAAAGAAGTGATCTAGAAAACTCAGAGACCTTGATTCCTCAATTCTAATTTTACACTTGTTCAAATCAATAAATAAACTTGTAACGAGTTTAAATAGACTCACAAACTTAAAATCGTTTCTACCTATAGGCGTTTAAATATGGAGGTTCTGATGTCAAGTCTTCTTGGTGATCAGATCCCTATTTCGTACAACTCCAAGAGCTCGATCCTTCCCATTCTCATTTCCTCCTGGTGGAACTTAATTTTCAAGACGTTAAGATGGGTTTTTTCACATGAAGACTTTTAGCTAAATTATGCCCTTTTTAGTTTAAGGTAGAAGATGTTTTGAGATTGGCTTGATAGACTTTGGCTCTTTCTTTTAATTATTTTGAGCTGAAAAAACTTCCTGTGAGAAACAACCAGCAATATGCTTTTGAATATTGCTTTTACCATGTCAAAACATACTAAATCAAACTTTAAAAAAAATTCTAAAGGTATATGTATTAATCTCTCCTACATAGTGTAATAAACTTTTTACATTAATTGCAACTATGGATGTATGATATATAACTTCAATTAAGTTTGAATTTTATTTTTTACACATATACCATACATCTATAATGGTTACTATAAAAAAAACAAAAGAAAATATTTATGTAACTACAATGTAGGACATGTTAATCCAATACAAATATGATTTTCTTTTTTACAATAGATTCTCAGTAATTATCTCGTTCATAATCAACTTAACTAAAGTAAAACGTATTGTAAATAAGCAATTATCTCCCATTGCACGTGCAATTAAGGTAGGGTATATTTCACTTTAACCCTTAAAATGTAAACATATACTCACTCTAGTTCTTAAATTTTAATTTTTGACACTTTATCCTCTAGAATATAAAATTCATCCAACTTTAGTCTTTAAACTTCACTTTTAGATACTTTATCTCTTAAAGTATAAAATCCATCTTACTTTAGTACTTAAATTTTAAACCTCACTTGCTCACTATTCGGTAGAATAGATTTCATTTTCATGCTTTAGAGAGTAAAGTATTGAAAATTAAAGTTCAAAAACCAAAGTAGGATGAATTTTATACTTCAACGAATAAAGTATCCAAAATTTAAATTTAAATACTAAAGTGAAAGTGTGGCTATAATTAAGGGTTCAAAGTCAAGTTTAGCCAATTAGGGTAAGAAATATCCTTCCACCTGAAGGGATCGCAACTTGTATTAAGGAATACACCATCGTGGACAAAAAAACACGTTTTATGGCCTTAACAAATTTTTTTAATTAACTTTGAACACGTTTTATTTCCCCAGAGCTTCTGGTACAATATATATAGTGATATTTTGCACTAGTAATTTCTTTAAAAGTGGATGATGAGAAAGCCAGAGACTAAGACAGAATCAGCAACATGGTAAGATCCTCAAGAATTGACAAAAACGGATTAAAGGAAGGTGCATGGAATGAAGAAGAAGACAATAAGTTAAGGGCCTACGTTCTGAGATATGGCCATTGGAATTGGCGCCAGCTGCCTAAGTTCGCTGGTCAGGATTACTCAAGAAATGAGGCTATAACTTCTTTCTAGTCCTCCTCCTCCTCCTCCTCCTCCTTTTCTGCCTGGCCGCTATAACCAACATCTCTTTCTCTTCCTAATTTTTTCAAGTGATATTTCTCCTTCTAACACTCCTAATTTTTTCGAGTGACTTGAAAAGCACACAAAAGAGAAACGTAGTAGTCAAATTTTTCTTGTACTTAAAAAAAATAGTATAATCCCAAAAAAGGAGTGATATACTATAAGTAATAGTCTATTTACCAGAGTAGATCACGTTGTGTTGACCCACGTTAAATCTTATGGAGGTGAATCAAATTAAATTTTATGTGTCATTTACCTTTCATACTTGTGACTTATTTATCATTAAATTGTTGTGTTCTTGATGTCTCAATAGTAATTTATTTCGCGCTTGGATTCCAACAAACTGATATTAGAGCGGGGTTAGTAGTTGGATCATGGTTGACTATTGAGATCAAGTGGATTGGTAACTGTTACTAATTGAACAATTTAATGAGTAGTATCCTTATTTCAAGGGTTTGACAAGAAGCATTGAAAGTAAAGGATGAGAAGTTAGAAAGTATGGAGATACTTAACGGTGGATCTAGGTAAGTGATTCAAAAGTCAAGAAAAAGGTGAAGTCCATTATCCATTTTGGACATGAACTGATGGAGACATTCTCACAACTTCAACGGTTGATATTTCATGTCGGATGGTTCTTAGATTCGAATTATATTTTTTAGGTGGTATGGCATGTGTTCTAAAGAAATAAAGGGATCTAATTTCCAAACGAAGAAGACTTTGATAGTTATGAGTTTTATATTGTAGGTGGAGTCTTAGAAACCACACATGGCAAAACAGTCTTGAGAATAGGAAGAAGTATGGTAATTTTACCACTTGATTGATTCAATGATTAGAGTTAAAGCTCACAAAAAGGGATCTCGAGTTACAATTAGTAGTGAGAAGAAATGTTACGAAGGGAGATGGTGAATTAAAACACCTTCTTATGAGTCAACTGGATGTTGAATTTAGGGTAACTACACATGCTTATTTGCCAATTGAATCAATTGAATATCAGGAGGGTGTTGATTTAGATGTATAGTTTGGTACCATATTATTTGGTAGTTAAAAACAAGTGGTTGCTAAAAGAAATATTTGTCAATGTGGAAATTTGTTAGGAAATTAATTTAATTTCTTTTATGCAAATTTCTTGTTTTATGTGCAAGTAATTGGTTTCCCAATTATTTAGTTATTTGAAGTAGTTGCCAAGTTATTTTCTATTTTGTTTAGGATTTAGAAGTTATTTCTTATTCTGTAGAAATCTAGGAATTAGCATTGATTTCTTATTGTTATTTGGTTTTTGGCCAAATAATATTCTCTATAAATAGGTGGGTTGACATGCTTTAAAGTACCACACAAGAACACACAAGGGTGACATGTAGTTTTATGTACAGGGTATGAGAAAGGATTATTGGGAGATGAAAAATGGTATATAAGGGTTAGATTTCGATTCAAATTGTATTTTTATATAAGGTTTTCCTTTCATAATAAAAAACAGATTTTCTCTCTTTGGACGTAGGATCAATGATGGAGTCGAATCACGTTAAATCTTGTGTGTCATTTATCATTCATATTTGTGGCTTGTTTGTCATTAAATTATTGTGTACTTGATTTCTTAATAGTAGTTTATTCTGAGCTTGGATCCCAACAAGATCTAATCATCAAACTACATGAACAATTCGGGAATAGGTATGATTTTTTACTAACATTACTTTAGTAATTCTTGTCGTGCTTTAGGGCTAAAAAGATGTTTAGGTCATACTAATTACTCACTGTAGTGATGTTTTTCCTACTACAGATGGTCAGCCATTGCTTGGAAGCTACCAGGAAGAACAGATAATGAAGTCAAAATTTATTGGCATGGTCGTCTTAGTAAACGCTTGAATCAAGTTCATACATTAACTGAAATCATCATGGAAAAAACTAGTGAAAAATCACAGCATGTGGTGCAAGGTGATCATCAACTCAAGCAATCTCCGGCAATGTCTGCTTATGATTCCAACCAAAAGAGAGAAATGGGGCCTAATATTGCCGCTGCAGCTGCACCTCTTGCTTGCAGTGAATTGTGCTCCATTAGAAGCTCTGATTCCACACTTTCTGATAGCAACATTTCAGTGGACTATCCATTTACTGAACCCTTCGAGAGTTTTTGGACGCAAATCTTTGACTTGGATACTTCAAATAAAGATAATGCTCATTGGTTAATTACCGCCACTGGAGGAAGAATTTGCCTACTCTTTCTGGTCTTTTGTTCATGATGGTGTGGATTGGTTCCAAGAACAGATAATACTACATAGCAGTATCTCAAAGATTGTCACTTTTAGCTTGGTACGGCCCTTTAAAAAACTTTTTTTGAGGGTAATTATTCCAAATTTTTGTAGTGTACTACAAATAAGATACAAATCTTCGAGTTTGATGAACATTGTGTTTGGAAATAAAAGGCAGTATGCATGTGTAATTTGTTGAGAGTGGGACGAGAATATATGGATTTCTAGAATCAACAAGCGTAACATTGTTAATGAGACAAAAATCCTATGATACCATGATGCTAGAAGTATTACACTTTAGTGATAGACTACTTTTTTTTTCATATTGAATCTTGCTATCATGCTTTTTTTTTTTATTAATAGGGTTCAGACCCTAATTTTTATTAAAATAGCAACAGAAATAAATACACGGGGAGTTTAGATGGATCTAATTTTCCGGATTGAAGGCATCCCTAATCTATCCAGACGAATTGCCCCATGAGCCAATGGTGGGAATGTATTGAAAGCCTCATATGTCTTGACTTGATGTTGTGGATGAGATACGCCAACATTGGACAATGCATCAGCAATTGTATTAGCCTCCCTGTAACAGTGCGTAAAACGATCCGGATCTTTCACGAACCTCCTAATCTACCTTACCTCTCGTCGAATGTGCTAGGGGCAATGAATGCGATGCTGAAGAATTCCAACTAATACCAAAGAATCAGATTGCACATATAGATTTACAAAACCCCTATGTACACATATTTGAAGACCAAGAAGGAGTGCTCGAGCCTCTGCACGGAGACATGTAGTTTCTCCAAGATATGCCGAGAAACCTATCAGGGACATGCCCTTTAAATCCCGAAGAACCCCGCCACCTCCACCCAATCCTGGATTACCCTTTGAACAACCATCCGTATTAAGTATATATTGGCCTGATTCCTTCGTTTCCCAACGAACAAGTTTGTATGCAAGCCCAACCATAGATGAATATGACCAATCATATAAATGAGTAAATGATTGTACTGGACACACTTGTTTGAAGTGAATCCTCACAATGGTCTGTATTTCCAAAAAAATAGCATTACAAATGGCAGACGAATGCATTTGTGCACCCTCGAACATTGCTTTATTTCTGGCCTTCCAAATTTGCCAACAGACTATATTGGGAAGAATGTATCCAATAAATCATCGTATCTCATAATCATGTGAACTCAACCACCAACCCACTATGCGGGGACGTAAAAATGATCCTGAAAAGTTCATTCCACATGAACCTCTAAAATAATTCCAAACTTCAAAGGCAAAATGTCCATTAGAGAATAAATGCTCAATTGACTCCTGTGATGCCAAATGACAACAAAAACATTTTGAAGGTAAATGAAAACCAAGTTTGCATAACCTATCCGGTACCGGCAACCTCCTCGGCAACAATCTCAACATGAAAAATGAAACTTTCAAAGGGAGCTGAGGATGCCAAATCCTCTTGAACACCATCGACTTATTACGAGCTTGCCTAATATCCCGGAAGGCTGAAGTTAGAGAAAATTTTCCAGATGTAGTGGACATCCGAATCACTTCAGCTTCACCTCCTTCTTCCGGGACCGGTTGATCTAAAATGGAGGGGCACCATTTCCTTTGGCAATGTCTTACATAACAGATTTTCATCCCAATGCCCATTGATGATAAAATTACTGAACGTCAAATTTGGGTCAACAGTCGCTCGAAGGAACAAAGCATCATTCCCCAACCAATTGTCGTACCAAAAATAACAGGCTCCGTATTTGGCAACCCATAACATAGATAGCTCCACTAGTCGGCTCACATTCACCATCCTCCGCCAGAGTGCTGAGTCCAATGCCCTGAGTTCAACCTGACAAGGATGGAGAAATCTGCAATACTTTGCTTTCATGAACGTTGCCCACAGCGACAATCCCTGTCTGAAGTTCCACCAAAGTTTGAATGAAAAGGCTGTATAGACGTCCTGTATCCTCCGAAAACCGACTCCTCTCTCATCTACTGGATAGCACATCTGGGACCACCTTATCCAGTGAAACTTCGACTCCTTGAGTGTTGAACCCCATAGGAAGGTCGAGAAAGTCTTTTCTATAGTTTTGAATACCTTACCCGGTATCACCGCAAGTGACAGCAAATGCACTGGCATCGATGCCAAAACATGCTTGATTAGAATTATCTAGCTTCCAAAGGAAAGCAACCTCGATTTCCATGACATAATCTTTGCTAGAATAGACTGATATACTTCCCCGAAATAGGATGATTTACACCTCCCAAAATAAAGTGAGAACCCTAGATAACGTATGGGGAATGACTTCCGAGCAAATGTAGTTATTTGTTCGATCACCCATCGTCTTGCCGGTGAAACCGATGGATGAACTACGTAACAACTTTTTTGCACATTTATCAGCTGTCCCGAGCACCTTTGATACGCCTTTAGCACTTGCATGATAGCCTTTAAAGAGTAGGAGGATCCGTTTGCAAATATGAAAATATCATCCGCAAACACCAAATGAGTTATAGAAAGACATGCATACGGGACTTTAAAACCCACAAAACCTGATTGCATGACGAGGTTATTCAAACCTCTAGACAACACCTCATCTCCTATAATGAATAGCGCAGGCGATAATGGGTCACTGGTAGGTGTCAAACCTCCAAAAATAAAGTTAAAATAACAGCCTAATTGCCAATCAACACAATCTCAAATTTAATTTGTAAATAGGGCAAGTAGGGTCGTCTCTTCAGGGAACTGGTAGGCAAATCACACAGGAAAATGGGGGGAATTTTTAGCAATAGTACCAACTAATTAAAAAGGAATAAAAAAGAAAATTCAAAGTTGAGTAAGATAGCAGGAACCAAATTACACAAATAACAATTAATTAAAACAATCTAGTCAAGGAATTAATCTTGGCACCGAAGCACACAACTGATCACAGATACAAGGGACAATTCATATACTCACGAATAAACTGGTTATAG
Organism: Coffea eugenioides; assembly: GCF_003713205.1. Classification (NCBI taxonomy): domain Eukaryota; kingdom Viridiplantae; phylum Streptophyta; class Magnoliopsida; order Gentianales; family Rubiaceae; genus Coffea; species Coffea eugenioides. The sequence continues at coordinate 12,059 of NW_020863201.1, read as the reverse complement.
TGGTCAAGCGACGCGCCCAACCACCAATCTTTCCTTAATTTTATGGTAGTCAAGGGACGCTCATAAACTACCCTCTTGTGACTAGATAACCCCAGAAACGCTCACAGGATTTAATGTAGCCACAGCATTAGAAATTAGAAAGACTCAATTCTAGATGACAAACACACATGCGGGTTTATTTAGGCTAGATTAATTATCCCTACAATCTAAATTAGACCGCTTGCGAGGCGGTGAAATTGTCTCGTTTGCCACTAATCAAGATGCTTAAAGGCGACGCGCCAACATCCTAATTGGCTATCAATTATTTAGACAATCGAATAACAGGTCTAATTATCCAATAAATCTAAACAATAATAACTCAGAAAAAAATAGAGAATAATCAAATACCCATGAACATATAAATTAAAAATAAACAATTAAAACGATCTCACAGTTATGGTGTCCGATCTTTGATTTATTCCTCAACTAGATAAACGATTTAGCCTTGCCTCATAGTCATGACAACAAAGCAATTCAAAGTTTTCATAGTAATTTCGTTCCTCTGGAGAAATCTAAAGACGACGGCTCGTTCCCTTCAAAGGGAAAGCCAACGAGAGAATAAAAGGGTTTTAGATAGATCCTCCCTTTTTGGCCCACATCTTTTTTCTCCCCTATTGATAGGGGATGGGCTTCTCTTTCCTTTTAAGACTCCTAGTTCCCCGAAACTACCCAACTAAGACCTTTTAATTGATTTCTCAAAATAATTACATCGAATCATGGTCCCTCCTGGTCTTCAATCCGTGGCTAATGTGTCAGCCCATGGGATGCAACCGGCTCCTTGACCAATTGACAGATTTATCTTATGTCTTGCGAACTTTTGACTGCTTTGCCAAATAAGGCGTAGACACGCTTTATAACGAAAACTCTTCTGGACATGGGCCTTTAGAAGCACCACTTCGAGTTTGACAAAGCGTGGGCACGCTTTACAAGACATCTTCTGCAAAGTCGACTTTTAACGCGCCTTTTACTTCATTCTCACTAACAACTCCTACAAACAGTACCAAAATTCAAATATGAGTGAAATATATCGATTAACGCCATATTTTAGCAAAACAAATGGGATAATATGTACCAATTATATGCACAATTAGCCACTTAACAAATTCCCCCACACCTAAACAATGCTTGCCCTCAAGCATTCACTTCTCAAGAATCATAGTCAAGATAGCAAATATTTCATAGCACAGTGCATACTAACATAAGTATCATGTCTTCTCAACAATTTTATCAAAATCAGGATGCACAAGATTCAACAGCCCTCACACGGATAATAGTGTATACACTCTGTACTCTAGTGTTTCAAGGACATTTAGCACTCAAATCAACTCCATGCAATGACATTACCATAAACTTGCTAATATATCATATTTTCACCACTTAAAATGAATTCAATGCAAAAATCAAAGGGTCTTTATAAGGATTGTAACGGGGCTTGGGTTAAGGGTTGGATAGAAGGGAATTATTTAGGTGTACATATATAAAAGGAAACATCAATAATATTCTGCATGAAATCAAACTCCTTTGTCATTCACATGTATGGCTGGCTTCCAGGTGTGTCAATAACTTCACTAAACTTGGCACGTGCAAACGCAATTTAGGCATTAGCCCAACTATCACAAAACAACACAAGTGCACTTCACAACAAAATTTTTTCTTTTTTTTTTTGTTTGATTTTTGCATTTTTTTTTTCAATTTTTTTTTGGTATATATTTTTTCATTTCTCTCATTTCTTTTTTTTTTTTTTTGCACTTTAGAACACACTTGAAATTTTGTATGCAAGAATATTATGGTATTCCTTCGATACAAGGTTCAAATAAGAGGGTATAAACAAAAGGTTTATGGTAACAGATTTGGCTATTAAACTAAGAAAAGGATTGAGGCACAAATATGGTTGACTATGGGTAAATATAATTAGGGAAGGCATTTAGAAAGTCAAAAGGGTTAAACCTAATTGCCCTTATCATTTTAATGCATCAAATTCAAGCATGGTCTAAACATGTATAACAAAGCAAGTTCTAGAATGTCAAATCATGTGTGATATCACTCAACAAAAGAAAATAGAGCAAAATATACTAAATTGCTCATAAAGCCCAAAAACTCACAAAATGGTTAAAATTATGTCAAATCTAGCATATCCATCATTCAAATCAATTGCAAGAAAATAACATACTCATGCTAGTAACATTACACTATTCATATTTGCATCTTGATTGCTTTTCGTAAAACACAATAGAAGCTCCAAAACTAGATTTGAAAAATTTTTATGACAAAATGTTCACTTGAAATATTCCCTCCCCCACACCTAAATCAGACATTGTCCTCAATGGATGCAACTTAAGTGCAAAAAGAAGAAAAGAGAACTTCCCTGATTATGGAACTAAACACCCAGTAGGGAATAAGTTGCTTAAAAATCAATGTAGGCGAAGCACGTAGTGAAGTTCAACTTGGAATCACAATATTGGAGGTTTTGTTGTAAGGCGTGGGCATGTCTTGTAACAGATTTGAAACAAACGATGCCTTCAGGACATAGAGCGTGGGCACGTCTTGTAACAGATAATTGTCAGTCCAATTCAACCTAAAGCGAACAATGTCCTCTGAACATAGAGCGTGGGCACGTCTTATAACAGGAAGTCTTCTGCCCCAGAAATTTTCACCCAATCAAAGCAGAAACTTTCATGAGTGCGTCCACGGCCTACAACAAAAAACCTTTTGTCAAAAAGAAGCGAAATAACTTAACTTCCACATAAAATAGAATGCAAAAAATGACTAAAAATTAAAATTCTTGGATTGCCTCCCAAGTAGCGTCTTTCTTTAATGTCTTTGGCTAGACATCACTATATTTATTCATGGAGGATAAAATCGTGTGGCTCATTTCAATGCTGCATCCTCTATATAATCCTGATAGCCCTCGTAAATAGAGTAATTCTTGAGCACACGAGTTACTGTCTTCCATGGACTAGTAGATGGCGCCAAATAAATCAACACGAATTTTAATTCTTCACTCAATACTCCATCACGAACACTTACTGATTCGAGATATTTTGCCATCGCAACCCTTAATTTATTCCTGTTATGAAACTCAAAATCTTCTGGTACAATAAAATCAATTTTACTAACAGGAATTGAAAAATAAGAGTCAGGAGAATATTGATCAAAGAATGGAGAAGATATCACCGCATTTGTAGATTGTTCACTGGATTCGTCCACTTGAACCATTTGATGTTGGGGTCTCATGTCTTGCACTTCAACTTTCTTTTCAACTGCATTTTTAGATCCTTCTTCTTGAGATTCTCGCAGCATCATGTCATTTGTCAGGATAATTGCACTCTCATCTTCCTCATGGTCAATAATAGTCTGTGAGGGCAATTCTTCACTCATTCAAGCAGTCAATTGCGTTATCCTAAATGTCAATTGATCCATTTGATCTGCTAGGTTACACATGCTCGCTTGTGTCTCCTGATGAAAATCTATTGTCTCCTATTGAAATTGATGTAACTCCTGTTGAAGTAGATATGTGTTAGTAGGTAATGATTCAACTATTTCTTCAAAAGACATACCTGACATGGATGATGGTTCTTGAGACTCTAACTGTTAAAAATCTATTGGCCTTTGTTCGTAATTAAAATGGGAATCATCCCACCATCCTTGATCAAATCCGTTTGAATAAGGGTAATACCACGTTTGATATTGAGGCGAAAAATCTTCAAAATAATCGATTGGAGCACTTAGACCATCTTGAAATGTATGGCACATATCGATTGAATGATCTGAGATAAAATAAGTTTCACAATTTGCAACAACCCATTGATCATTAGAAAAGGCATGAGTCTCATAATCCCTTCTAGAAATAAAATTTCATCTATCACCAAAATACGAAATGTTAGCAGCCATAAACTATAAAACAATAAGAGAAAAATAAAAAAAATGAAAAAAATGAACTGAAAAAGAAACAAATTAATCAGACACCAATTCCCCGGCAACGGCGCCAAAATTTGGTGGGTGTCAAACTTCCAAAAATAAAGTTAAAAATAACAGTCTAATTGCCAACCAACACAATCTCAAATTTAATTTGTAAATAGGGCAAGTAGGGTCGTCTTCTCAGGGAACTGGTAGGTCAAATCACACAGAAAAATGGGGGGAATTTTTAGCAATAGTACCAACTAATAAAAAGGAATAAAAACGAAAATTCAAAGTTGAGTAAGATAGCAGGAACCAAATTACACAAATAACAATTAATTAAAACAACCTAGTCAACGAATTAATCTTGGCACCGAAGCACACAACTGATCACAGATACAAGGGACAATTCATATACTCACGAATAAACTGGTTATAGTGGTCAAGCGACGCGCCCAACCACCAATCTTTCCTTAATTTTATGGTAGTCAAGAGACGCTCATAAACTACCCTCTTGTGACTAGACAACCCCAGAAACGCTCACAGGATTTAATGTAGCCACAGCATTAGGAATTAGAAAGACCCAATTCTAGATGACAAACACACATGCGGGTTTATTTAGGCTAGATTAATTATCCCCACGATCCAAATTAGACCGCTTGCGAGGCGGTGAAATTGTCTCGTTTGCCACTAATCAAGATGCTTAAAGGCGACGCGCCAACATCCTAATTGGCTATTAATTATTTAGACAATCATTCCATGCTACTTGTTCCTAAAATTGCTAGGCACTTGATTTGTCATTTCTTTGGCGAGTGTGTACTTTATCACACTTGACTTAACTTGACTAAACTTTTGATATCTTATTTATGCATGTACAAGTAACTTGATTTACGTGACCTGTATCTTGACTAGAAATACATGAAATGCTTGAAAAACGTGACATGTTGAGCTTACTTGTGACTTGATTTTGACTAGGTGAGTGTGTCCTTATGTGTGCTCGACCTCCGTGAACTTGAAATACTTGATCTTGCATGTGGACTTGCATGTATATGTGCATGAATGTCGGCCAGCTGTATCTCTTCTTGCAACGACTGAACTAGGCCCTTGGACCCTTATCTGACACGTCGGGTAAGTGGGAACTTGGGTTACTCATGCGTATGCGTGAATGTAGGTTGGTAACGGTTGAATTGAACCCTCGTTGAACCTCTTGCTTGAGACCAGCCTTAGAGCTGCAACTATCAGAGTTGCCAGCATCCTCCAAGATATTCCCGATCAACATAGCCATCCTCTCGGCTTTTCAACGATCAAGGGACTTTTATGAAGCGATTTTGGATACCCATCTAGCCATGTATCATTGCCGTGTTCAAAGGAAATAAAAGAAAACTTAGGCTTTCATGATTATGGAAACACTCTAGGATTTATTGATATGAGCTTTTGATACAAAGTCTGATGATCCCTTAGGTAAGATTCATCTATTTATAATACATACAAACGACCTTTTGAAATTCTAAAAGACAAACGACTCTTGGACAAATGACCTTTGGAGCCCAAAGGACAAACGACTCTTAGGTAAACAAGACAAACATAGTGACCTAACTTTTTGTAAAAGCAAATAAAGTGACAAACCAAAAGAAAGAATCTTTTGGTCTTTTATAAACAAGTGGCAGACAACTGACCGACAACTAGTAGTGTCTTGGTCCTACTTATCCTTCCATCATGTTGTCTATGTTCATTGCCTCTTCTTCTGTCATGCTGGAAAAATAATGAGATGGATCATATAATTCTTCAGAGGATGTTTCATCTTTTTCTTTGTGATGTAAGCTTTCTGGTTCATTCGGGTACTGAGAATCTTGCATATCAGATGAATTCATTTTGTCCTTCCATTTTTTCTTGGCTTGTTGGATTTTTATCCATTGAGGATGTTTATTTTCAAAATTCCATGAGCCATAGGGTCCTGGCCAAATTTCAGGAGGAATACATCTGTTTTCTTGGAATATGTATCTCTAAGCCTCCCCATATTCAACATCTTGATCTAAAATGGTATGAAAACTTTCCTCATAAATAACCGCATTGGCACAAGCTTGGATCTGGTTATTTATCAAGTGACAAGGCCGATGGAAATGGAAAATAACATGATTGGGGTTTGATGAAAACAGTTGAGATCAATAGGACAAAGGTTTAAACCATTGAAGAAATATTTTCAAATTTTTTGTCAATGGTCTATTAAAGAAAGAACACTGAAATTCCATTAAAATATGATGATGGTGGCATAAACACCAGAAATACCATAACAATTCTTTTGAAAAATCAGTTGGATTGGCTATGAAGATTTGACAGTAAGGATACTGAGGATTTGTTCCAAAGGGACTTAATATTGAACCACCATATGAACTAAAAAGTTCTAGTTCATATCTGTTTCTGATTCTTTCAATGTTTTCTTTTTCCCATGGGTATGGTATATCAGGAATATCAGGAGGTACTGGTTGAACTGTTGTAAACATTAAACAGGATGAGACTTGTTGAGGTATGAGTTCTTTTCTGGAAAAGAAATCAGCAACAACATTTTTCTTACCCTTAATGTGTTTAACATCAAAGGAATATTGTGAGAACCATGCTGACCATCTGAGAAGTTGTGGGTGAGGAATGGTTTTTTGTTTGAAATGCAGCATCTTAGGAAATGATCCCATATCCATTTCTACCAAAAAATGATGAGATATAAGAAAGAAAGAGAATTTTTTAATTCCATTTCTTACTGCAAGAATCTCCTTGAAAGTGGAATGATAATGTTGTTTAGAAACTTTGAATTTTCCACTTGCGAATGCACAACAATGTCTGGTTCCTTGTTTGTCTTCTTCAAGGAGTACAGCTCCCCAATACTTGTCGCTAGCATTTGTTTGTAATATCTTCTTTCCCTCAGCTGGGATGTGTAGGGTAGGAAGATTTACCAGTTCTTGTTTGAGCTTTTGGATTGCTTGGGTCTGAGAAGATCCCCATAGGGGTGGAGTCTGTCTGAGCATTTTAGTCAAAGGACTAATATGCTTTGCTGTCTTGGGAATAAATTCCCGGACATAGTTAACAACTCCAAGAAATTGTTGCACCTGGGTTTTTGTCAAATTTTCTTCTGAAAATCTTTAACAGATTGTCCAACATGTTGCTCAGGTGTACAAGTACCATTGGAAATTTTCATTCCAAGGAATGAAATTTCTTGTTTTGCCAAAATCATTTTCTTTTCAAAAATCATAATTCCATATTGCTTAACAATGTTGTGAAAGGTATTAAGCAATTGAAAATGTTCTTCCCAAGAATTACTGAAAAGAAGAATGTCATCAATGTATATCAGGGCTGAATGTAGAATAGCCTGAAAAATCTTTGTCATGGTTTTTTGGAAAAGTGAAGGTGCCGTTTTGAGACCAAAAGGCATGACCTTCCATTGAAAATGATGATTTGGAATACAAAAGCCAGTTTTATGCCTATCATCAGGATGAATTCCCAACTGCCAGAAACCTGATTTTAAATCAAACTTTGAAAACCATTTTGCTTTGGAAATCTGGGCAAAAAGCGTAAATCTGTTGGGAATAGGAAATTTGTCATCAAGAATAAAAATATTGAGAGGCTGGTAATTAATTACCAATCTCATCTTACCTCTTACCTGTTCAGATCTCTTGTTGACATAGAATGCTTGACATGCCCATTGAGAATCAGAAAGTTTAATTAATCCGAACTTTAGGAGTTCCTTGCATTCTTGCTCTGCAAGCTTAGTATCTTCAGGATTCATCCCTGAATGACTAGCTTTTGTGGGATTTATATCCTCATTCTTTTTTAAAGGAAGTTGGATATAAAAATCAGTGTTTTCCCAGAGAGGGTGATCACACTTGCCCAAAAACTCTTGATGATTGGAAGCACATGATTCCTTAATTATTTTCTCTTGAAAATCTTTGAGTTGGGCTTCTATCAACGGAAGTTGTTCTTCTTGGATTAAATACAACTTTGGGATATCAATATAGAGTTTAAAATTTTTTTTTGATCTTATCCCTTTCCTGTAGCAAGATATTTATCCTCCTGATAAACATCAAATCCAAGCAAAAGATCTTTAGAAACAAAAGTTGCTCCAAGGAATTTGGAACTCACACAATAGTCTGGTAGAAGTTTAAGAGTAATGGGAGTTTTAGTGATGCGGATACGGGTGCGCAACAACTTCAACCTTGGGTCAAGGATCCTTTGGTCAACATTGGTGGTCCGATGATAAGATCAAGATCCAAGAGGGTGAAGGAAGCTTTACAAGCCTTGATCATTCACCATACAAGTAAGGAGCAAGCTAAGTTTGAAGATTTGGTGGACCATGAAGTTACCTTGTTCACTTGTACGTTTGAAGTGAAAGAATGATCTCATACTTGTTAGCTTAGTTAGTAGTTGTTTTAAAGCTGCCTAGTTTAGTAATCGCACAAAGGACATGTTGTCCTCTAGTTTTAATCCTTAAAGTAGCTTAACTAGTTGGTCATAAGCTTGCTTTAGTCAAGGACCAACGTTATTTGTTCGTATTAAGTTGATTAGGGTTTTCCTAGTTGCACTTGGGCTTGGGCCGAGTTTAGCAAGAGAAATTCCAAGTCGGATTAGGTTTTTGTTGGCAGCTTAGTTTAGGTCTTTTACACGCCTATATAAGACTTCTTGTCTTTCAAAATAAGGGACGGAATATTACAACCAGAAATCGTGAGGAATTTTCCTTCAAGGTCTTAACTCGAACTTACTCTTGAATCTTATTATAAGCTTAGATTCAATCAGAACTTTATCCATTAGTTTGTTCCTAATCGTCGTGTCTCTTCATCCATCATTATTTGCTTAAGGTTGCTGATTACCTTCGTGTGTCAGAGGCCTTGAGTTGATGAGAACAATCGCGTTCAATTTTCATTGGGGAGAAAAGGTCCAATTCTGATATTATAAAGTTGGGAGGTTCTAGGAGGGTCTTCCCCTAGGGTTGCTCATCAGTTGGTATCAGGAGCATCAAGTTAATTCTCTTTCAATTGAAGTTGTTCATATCTTGTTAGTTTCTGTCTTTTGTCCAAAAAAAAAAAAAACTATAGCGATACTGCTCTCATCATACTGTACAATCACTGGTCATTCGTATTACATATGTTTACCTTACTGTTCATGCGATCAAAAAAAAATCTATTTGTCTCTGTTTTCCTTCTGTCGAAACTTAGGTTATTAACAAAACAAAAAAAAATCACATACCTTATTTGCTTTTAGTGTCATCAGTTGCTGTAATTTTTTATTGTATTGCTAAATTTAGTTTCCCTATTTCTTCGAGTATTGTTGTATTTCTGCAAAACTTTAGCGACACCACAACATAATTTGGGGAAGTTCTTGAGCTTCTTGAACAAAATTTTTGAAGTTCTTGGACCACCAAGTCTTGTTTTGAAAGTTCTTGAACAATAAATCAAGAACTAGGGTTTTCTTGGAATTTGAATAACCTTTCATCCGTTTCTTGAAATTGTTGGTGTGACCTGAATTTGTGTTCCTTGAAGAGCCAAAGCAAAAAATAAAAATAAAAATAAAAGAAAAAAATGAAAAAAAAAAAAGAGAAGAGAAGGAATCACTCTACACAAAAATTAGGTTTCCAAATCTTGAGTTTCCAATTCTTGATTGGTTTCCCAAAACCTTGAGTTTCTAAATCTTGTTTAGTTTCCCAAAACCTTGAGTTTCCAATTCTTGATTGGTTTCCAATCTTGAGTGAATTCCAACAACCCCAAACGACCTAACCAGCCCCAAAACACACCCAAATCAGTTTCCAAAACCAAACCTAAACTACCACAAACACCTTAGCCAAACCGCCTTTGAATTCTTGAGTTTCTAAAATCGGTTGAGCTAGTTTTTGTGAACCGATTTGATTGAAATTTGAGGACTGGTTCTTGCATTATTTCAGCACCCCAAAAGCACCACTTACCCTCCAAAATACTGACCAGAAACTCAGCAAAAATAGCAGCTCAAAAAAAAGTTCTAGCTTCGGGTAGAGTTTTCTAAGATTTGCAAAAATTCTGCTTTGTGTCATAAGGTAATTAATTCTAGAATTTTTGAGAGTTTGAGTTGTTTTAAGAACTTCGAGAAGGAAAGTTGAGAGTGAGTGTGTTTTTCCTTGAGTGATACACAAGTGTTTTGCAAGGTAGACTAGGACACATTTGTTTTGCAGGTTTGACAATATGTCTCAAGAAGGGAACATATCCGAGTAGTCTGAGGCCGACGTGTCACTCAAACTGGTGCTCCAAGCTCTTCGAAAACAAGCGGCGAGACATGAATTTGTGATGACACAATTATTCGACAGGTTGGCTGCCATTGAGATGTAAGGTACCGGAGATACACACAATAGGGTTTCGAGTGTTCAGAATGCTGATCATGATGCAGATGATGAGGGATATCATTCTAACACCTCACTTTGATCAAGGAAAAACCAAAGGGGGGCAAGAGAAGGTCTAGATAGACCTAGGAGAACCGATGACAATCTTGGTTCCATCAAGACCAAGATGCAGGGGCGAAGCCAGAAAAAAATCTTAGTGGGGGCAAAAATAACACTAAAATTTTTTATCTACTTTTTATCTAATTTTTTAAGCAAAAAAAAAAAGTCTCATGCATAAAATCACCATTTCACAAGTTAAAATATTTATCAAATAACCCATTTATTAGTTATTACATTAACTAATCAATTTTCAAATTTCTTTAAAATATAATAGTTCTCATGCTCATAGAAATATATTGCAAACAAATTTAAAATTAAATAATCAAACTAAATAAGAATAAATTGTTTAGAACCTGATTTGATGTCTCCTAAAGTTGTGAAAAAGCTGCCAAAAGTGGCGCACCCAAGCCTTAGAATCAATTGATTCTGTGCATAATCTAAATAGATTGAAAGCTGATCAAAAGAAAGAGTAACAAGCTTTGGTTGTGGAAAAAAAATGGCTCTCGTATGTATGTTGGGGAGTGGGGACAACCGAGAGTCAGATGAGGAAAGGGAAATTGGGGAGTGGGGACAAAGGAAGTAAATGATAATTAGATGAAGTGATAAAAAGAAAAAGTAGTTGGCTTGGGTATGGAAGAAGAGGAGCCGGTTGTGAAGGGAAATGGGGGACCACAGGAGTAAAGGGAACTTGGGGAGTGGGGACCAAAAGAAATGACTGATATAATTGGTACTTGGCCCTGTTGGTGGGAAAATGGGAACTAGAGGAGGAAAGTGAATGATATAAATTTTGTGACCCATTCTTTCACATTTTTTCTAAAACAAATTCTGGGGGCACCTTTAAAATTATGTCAAAATTGTAGATGTATTATAGGAATTTAAAGGGGACAGTGGGGGCCCGTGCCCCCACTTTAAATCCGCCCCTGTCAAGATGCCTACCTTTCATGGAAAAACTTGGATTGGGTTAGGCGAGTTGAGCAAGTGTTTGAAGTTCACAATTACTCTGAAGAGAAAAAGGTGAAACTTGCTGCTATTGAATTTCAAGATTATGCATCTATTTGGTGGGAGCAAGTATGTGCCACAAGGAGAAGAAATAGGGAACAACCGATTGACACTTGGATTGAAATGAAGCAAGTGATGAGGAAACGATTTGTACCCTTCCATTATACCACGGACTTGTACAATCGACTCCAACGACTTACTCAAGGATCTAATTCGGTTGATGAGTACCACAAACAAATGGAGGTAGCGATGATAAGGGCCAATGTACAAGAGGATCCGGAAGCAACCATGGCGAGGTTCCTTAATGGATTAAATCCTGACATTAGGAAGAAGGTTGAGCTTCAAGACCACTTTGAGCTTCAACAAATGGTGTCTTATGCAGAGAAGGTGGAAAAGCAAGCCTTACCTATGAAAACACCTAGTGGCCGATCCACTACATCCTCTTCCACTCCTTGGAGAAGAAATCAATTGCCAACAACCAATGCGTGGCCAAGGCAAGGTAATAGAGAGAGCGAAAACAAGCGGATGGAACAACCTTCCCATCCGAGTGCAAATTCTTCTAAACCAAGCCCGCGGCCGACTCTTCCAGGGGCAAATACACTACCAACCAGCCAAAGGCATGCTTCAAATGCAAGGGAATTGGCCACCTCATGGCTCAATGCCCTAACCGAAGCAT